>NC_091222.1:7036328-7128828 GCF_040958095.1 Procambarus clarkii
ACAAAAATTAAGCCCCATTAACACATACAAAACACCATTATAAACAATAAACATAAACAAGAACAAAAGCAAGCATAAACACACTATAAACTATAAACAACGAAACACAACAAACTAAAACCTATTTTCTTGTTAATAAAAATATAAATGGATTACATTTTAATATAAATATTATAATTATAATATTCTTACACAGAGAGTAACACACTAACGTGACAGCATCACTGAGAAAATCCCATAGGAGCAGTGGTGAACCTCGAATGGCAGGGGCTCTACCCCTGTCCACGGGGTACAGTTGGGTACAGGGGCTGTTTCCCCCCTGAACCTATGTGCTGGGTGTGAGCCGGTCGGCCGAGCGGACAGCACACTGAACTTGTGATCCTGTTGTCCCGGGTTCGATCCCGGGCGCCGGCGAGAAACAATGGGCAGAGTTTCTTTCACCCTATGCCCCTGTTACCTAGCAGTAAAATAGGTAGCTGGGTGTTAGTCAGCTGTCACGGGCTGCTTCCTGGGGGTGGATGCCTGGTCGAGGACCGGGCCGCGGGGACACTAAAAGTCCCGAAATCATCTCAAGATAACGTCATCTCAAGATATACCCAGTCACACGTTCTGAACGACTACACCACGACATGGTAAAGGGATTACAACCTGGAATTGTACTGAACCCACGAGGGTTTCCTGAGGCTTTCACTGAAGTCACGACCGTGTGCGTTGGAACACGCACCGCATAAGTTCAAACCTTCATCAGGGCTCCTTCGGATTTTCGTAAGTTCGTAAGAACGTAAAAAAGTAAGTTCTTACGTTCTTGTAAAGCTACTAGCACGCATAGTGTTTCGGGCGGGTCCCTAATCTTAATTTTCCCCGTAATACGACCCGCCAAATCGTTCAACAACCAGGTACCCATTCACTGCTGGGTGAACAGAGGCGTACAGGTAAGGATTGGCACCCAGTTAATCCTCCCCGGCCAGGATACGAACCCAGGCCAAATCGTCTGGAATAATAACAGAGCACCAGGACACCAACATGAACAATAACAGAGCACCAGGACACCCACATGAACAATAACAGAGCACCAGGACACCAACATGAACAATAACAGAGCACCAGGACACCAACATGAACAATAACAGAGCACCAGGACACCCACATGAACAATAACAGAGCACCAGGACACCAACATGAACAATAACAGAGCACCAGGACACCCACATGAACAATAACAGAGCACCAGGACACCCACATGAACAATAACAGAGCACCAGGACACCCACATGAACAATAACAGAGCACCAGGACACCAACATGAACAATAACAGAGCACCAGGACACCAACATGAACAATAACAGAGCACCAGGACACCCACATGAACAATAACAGAGCACCAGGACACCAACATGAACAATAACAGAGCACCAGGACACCCACATGAATAATAACAGAGCACCAGGACACCCACATGAACAATAACAGAGCACCAGGACACCCACATGAACAATAACAGAGCACCAGGACACCCACATGAATAACAGAGCACCAGGACACCCACATGAACAATAACAGAGCACCAGGACACCCACATGAACAATAACAGAGCACCAGGACACCCACATGAATAACAGAGCACCAGGACACCCACATGAACAATAACAGAGCACCAGGACACCAACATGAACAATAACAGAGCACCAGGACACCCACATGAACAATAACAGAGCACCAGGACACCCACATGAACAATAACAGAGCACCAGGACACCCACATGAACAATAACAGAGCACCAGGACACCCACATGAACAATAACAGAGCACCAGAACACCCACATGAACAATAACAGGACACCCACATGAACAATAACAGGACACCAACATGAACAACAACAGAGCACCAGGACACCAACATGAACAATAACAGAGCACCAGGACACCCACATGAACAATAACAGGACACCAACATGAACAACAACAGAGCACCAGGACACCAACATGAATAATAACAGAGCACCAGGACACCCACATGAACAATAACAGAGCACCAGGACACCCACATGAACAATAACAGAGCACCAGGACACCCACATGAACAATAACAGAGCACCAGGACACCAACATGAACAATAACAGAGCACCAGGACACCAACATGAACAATAACAGAGCACCAGAACACCCACATGAACAATAACAGAGCACCAGGACACCCACATGAACAATAACAGAGCACCAGGACACCCACATGAACAATAACAGAGCACCAGGACACCCACATGAACAATAACAGAGCACCAGGACACCCACATGAACAATAACAGAGCACCAGGACACCCACATGAACAATAACAGAGCACCAGGACACCCACATGAACAATAACAGAGCACCAGGACACCCACATGAACAATAACAGAGCACCAGGACACCAACATGAACAATAACAGAGCACCAGGACACCCACATGAACAATAACAGAGCACCAGGACACCCACATGAACAATAACAGAGCACCAGGACACCCACATGAATAATAACAGAGCACCAGGACACCCACATGAACAATAACAGAGCACCAGGACACCCACATGAACAATAACAGAGCACCAGGACACCCACACCATTACGACAACGTAGCACTGGGAAGGGGTCAAGATAAGGATTTGGGATGGGCCGGGGTGGGGGAGGAATGGAAACCACAAGGCGACCATTCCTCTTCCACTGTTAATGGAAAGGATAGGTTTACCAACTGGGGGCCCTCCTCTTCAGTAAACCCAAGATTGGTCCCCCTCCGCCTGGGGGCCACCTGTCGTCTGTGGACCAAAGAAGGGGTCCCCACCTGGGGCCTCCCACTGCTGTAGAGGCCGTGGGGGGTGGCGTCCATCCTGTGGTCGGGTCTGTACCACCGGGAGGAAGTAATTACGACCTTCCGGTCCCCGTGTTCCCGCCCCCCGGACACCGCTATTCTCCTGTGGCCGCCAGGGTTTTACATATTTAATTTTAATGTTTTTGCATACTCTCCTAGATGTATATATCTAGATACGTGTGTGTGTGTGTGTGTACTCACCTAGTTGTGTTTGCGGGGGTTGAGCTCTGGCTCTTTGGTCCCGCCTCTCAACCGTCAATCAACAGGTGTACAGATTCCTGAGCCTATCGGGCTCTGTCATATCTACACTTGAAACTGTGTATGGAGTCAGCCTCCACCACATCACTTCCTAATGCATTCCATTTGTCAACCACTCTGACACTAAAAAAGTTCTTTCTAATATCTCTGTGGCTCATTTGGGCACTCAGTTTCCACCTGTGTCCCCTTGTGCGTGTTCCCCTTGTGTTAAATAGACTGTCTTTATCTACCCTATCAATCCCCTTCAGAATCTTGAATGTGGTGATCATGTCCCCCCTAACTCTTCTGTCTTCCAGCGAAGTGAGGTTTAATTCCCGTAGTCTCTCCTCGTAGCTCATACCTCTCTGCTCGGGTACTAGTCTGGTGGCAAACCTTTGAACCTTTTCCAGTTTAGTCTTATCCTTGACTAGATATGGACTCCATGCTGGGGCTGCATACTCCAGGAGTGGCCTGACATATGTGGTATACAAAGTTCTGAATGATTCTTTACACAAGTTTCTGAATGCCGTTCGTATGTTGGCCAGCCTGGCATGTGCCGCTGATGTTATCCGCTTGATATGTGATGCAGGAGACAGGTCTGGCGTGATATCAACCCCCAAGTCTTTTTCCTTCTCTGACTCCTGAAGAATTTCCTCTCCCAGATGATACCTTGTATCTGGCCTCCTGCTCCCTACACCTAACTTCATTACATTACTTTTGGTTGGGTTAAACTCTAACAACCATTTGTTCAACCATTCCTTCAGCTTGTCTAGGTCTTCTTGAAGCCTCAAACAGTCCTCTTCTGTTTTAATCCTTCTCATAATTTTAGCATCGTCCGCAAACATTGAGAGAAATGAATCGATACCCTCCGGGAGATCATTTACATATATCAGAAACAAGATAGGACCGAGTACAGAGCCCTGTAGGACTCCACTGGTGACTTCACGCCAATCGGAGGTCTCACCCCTCACCGTAACTCTCTGCTTCCTACTGCTTAGATACTCCCTTATCCACTGGAGCACCTTACCAGCTACACCTGCCTGTCTCTCCAGCTTATGTACCAGCCTCTTATGCGGTACTGTGTCAAAGGCTTTCCGACAATCCAAGAAAATGCAGTCCGCCCAGCCCTCTCTTTCTTGCTTAATCTGTGTCACCTGATCGTAGAATTCTATCAAGCCTGTAAGGCAAGATTTACCCTCCCTGAACCCATGTTGGCGATTTGTCACGAAGTCCCTTCTCTCCAGATGTGTTACCAGGTTTTTTCTCACGATCTTCTCTATCACCTTGCATGGTATACAAGTCAAGGACACTGGCCTGTAGTTCAGTGCCTCTTGTCTGTCGCCCTTTTTGTATATTGGGACCACATTCGCCGTCTTCCATATTTCTGGTAGGTCTCCCGTCTCTAGTGACTTACTATACACTATGGAGAGTGGCAAGCAAAGTGCCTCTGCACACTCTTTCAGTATCCATGGTGAGATCCCATCTGGACCAACAGTCTTTCTAACATCCAGATCCAGCAGGTGTCGCTTGACCTCCTCTCTCGTAATTTCGAACTCCTCCAAGGCCGCCTGGTTTACCTCCCTTTCTCCTAGCACAGTGACCTCACCCTGTTCTATTGTGAAGACCTCCTGGAACCTCTTGTTGAGTTCCTGTGTGTGTGTGTGTGTGTGTGTGTGTGTGTGTGTGTGTGTGTGTGTGTGTGTGTGTGTGTGTGTGTGTGTGTGTGTGTGTGTGTGTGTGTCCATAAAATAAGTGGTTGACGAAAGCTAAAACAAACCACTAAACGCAACATGCGTGGCTTGACAGACAAATCCTCTAACATTACCGCAAAGTAACATTACCATAAATACCATTACTTTGCAATTGTGGGGACCCATGGACTCCAAAAAGAGAATGTAAGGCATTCAGAGAAGACCTGACATTGTATGTTTACAACCCCTCTCTCACCTGGAGAGAAAATACATTAGAATTCACTCTCACCACGCCTCAAACCATAACCCAAAACTAGTCTGGTTCTACCCTCGTCCTCACAAATACAACACACACCTTCCCAATCAACTCAAACAACATAATATAACAATACAATTTACAATCATATTTCCACAAACTATTCCTTGACTGAAAGGAAAAAAAAAAAGAGTGCGTTTACAACCCATGTTTTTGTAATTACATTTTGTGACGTAAAATCCGATTCTCTGAGCGCTGGCCATAAACACACACGCCCCTTTTTCATCCCTCAAAAATGCGTACATCGGAAACTGAAAAAAGGGGTCAAATGCAATTGAAAAAATATATATATATTTGAGGCCGATTAATCCACACGAAACCGATATTGGCCAGAGGAGGAACGTGGCTGATAACATAGGTGTAAGTTTACAAACACGCGCCCGCACACACACACACACACACACACACACAAACACACACACACACACACACACACACACACATGCCTACGTGAGACCCGTCTTAGAGTATGCCGCGCCATCATGGAGCCCCCACCTGAAGAAACACATAAAGAAACTGGAGAAGGTTCAGAGGTTTGCGACGAGGCTTGTCCCAGAGCTACGAGGGATGGGATATGAAGAGCGGCTGAAGGAACTGAACCTTACGACACTAGAGAAAAGAAGGGAGAGAGGAGATATGATAGGGACATATAAAATACTCAGGGGAATTGACAAAGTGGAAATAGATCAAATGTTCACACGTAATAATAACAGAACGAGGGGACATGGGTGGAAACTGGAAACTCAGATGAGTCACAGAGATGTTAGGAAGTTTTCTTTTAGCGTGAGAGTAGTAGAAAAATGGAATGCACTTGGGGAACAGGTTGTGGAAGCAAATACTATTCATACTTTTAAAACTAGGTATGATAGGGAAATGGGACAGGAGTCATTGCTGTAAACAACCGATAGCTAGAAAGGCGGGATCCAAGAGTCAATGCTCGATCCTGCAAGCACATATAGGTGAGTACATATAGGTGAGTACACACACACACACACACACACACACACACAAGCTAAAAGCTTTTGCTACACTGGCAAAAGTTAGAACATCATTCAGAAACCTAAGTAAGGAGGCATTTAGGGCGCTTTACACTGCCTACGTGAGGCCACAACAGGCTACGTGAGGTAAACAACCGATGCTCGAAAGGCGGGATCCAAGAGTCAATGCTCGATCCTGCAGACACAACTAGGTGAGTACAACTAGGTGAGTACACACACACACACGTTAGAAGGAACTTTTTCAGTGTCAGAGTAGTTAACGGATGGAATGCATTAGGCAGTGATGTGGTGGAGGCTGACTCCATACACAGTTTCAAATATAGATATGATAGCTGCACACCTGTTGATTGACAGTTGAGAAGCGGGACCAAAGAGCCGAAGCTCAACCCCCGCAAGTACAACTACGTGAGCACACTCACACACTCTTATAAAATACTCAGGGGGGAATTGATAGAGCGGAAATAGAAAAAATGTTCACACTGAATACTAACAACATGGATGTAAGAGATGTTAGGAAGAATTCATTTAGAGTAGTGACAAAATAGAATGAATTAAAGGAGCAGGTTTTGGAAGCAAACTCTGTTCATAAATTCAAAAGTGGATATGATAGGGCAATAGGACAGGAGCCATTGCTTTAGACAACGGATGGTTACAAAGGCGGGGTCCAAGAGCTTATGCTTGATCCTGCAAATTAGAAAATATTCCTCTTTGTATACACAGACTTCCCGTTTTCTTTGTCCATGCATGCGGTCAGCTTCCAGGTTTGGAGACCAGGGGGGACGATCCTCATCAGAGTGTTTTTTATATATCAATTAAAAACTTTCGCGCCAAATTAGACTATAAATGAAAGTTTATGCTAAAAGTTTTTATACTTTGTTTTCTGTGATGTGCGCATGTTAAACTAGTTTTAGTGGTTGGAAAAACAAGGTTTATGACGGTAATTGTGCCTTGTCAGCTTCCCTGCCCTCCCCCCCCCCCCCAGCACACACACGCACACACAGGGATGGAAAGGAGTCGACTGCTAGCAGCCGTGGAGTGAGGACGTTTACCGACCCTCCGTGGCTGTTGGAGTTGTTTGCTGTTTTGGTCGCCAGGTGGTGTGGGCGTCTCTGCCCTACCAGTTTTGTTGCCTGCCTGGCTGCGTTGACGTGGCAGTCCTGACATGAGAACAGCCACTACTCCATCAACCGGGATAATTTTTTAGCAAGAGGAGGAGGAGAAGAATGGCTAAAAATGACCAGACTCTACCACCAACTCGGTCAAATGCTAGAGAGGGCGCAAACACAGTGGCCTCCTTACCAGAGCCTCAGATATTAACACCAATTAAAGCATCCAGCACTTCCACTAACACGATAACATCATTTATATTTGCCAACATCCAGTGTATAAAAACACGCAAATCCAACAAAGTTCATTTTATAGATGGTCTCCTTCATGAGGCAAATGCAGTGTTTGCAGCCCTAACGGAAATTCACACAAAGGACTACCTTGATGGTGAAATATGGATCTCAGAATACAATCTCTTCAGATGTGATAGGAAACACCGGCTTCAGGGTGGGGTCAGCCTCTACATCAAAGACACACTCATCTGTACTGAGCTGCTAAACACCTCAAATGATATGGTGGAAGTGCTGATAGTCAAAATAGATATCCTAAATGTAGCTGTTGTCCTTGTATATAAGTCACCAGAGGCAAACCCTCAACAGTTCAAAGACCAACTAATGAAAATAGAACACTGCTTGGAAAACCTCACAAATCCAGCTCCGAACATCATCCTGCTTGGGGACTTCAATCTACGGCACCTGAAATGGAAGCACCTGGTTAATACAGTAATATCAGAAAGAATACCGGGAAGTAGCCTAAATGAGCAGGCACATGCAAATGACCTGCTACGGATGTGCGATAGGTTTGCCTTAAACCAGCAAATAGTAGAACCAACTAGGAAGGAGAACATGCTGGACCTCATTTTCACTAATAATGATGAGTTGATCGGGAACATAATGATTACAAATACCTGTTACTCAGATCACAACTTAATTGAAGTTCTGACAACCATGGGGAATGGACCTTCAAAACCAGTCCAGATTCCCGGTGGAGGAGATTTCAGCAAATTCAACTTCAATAATAAACGGATAAACTGGGAGCAAATAAACCAGGACTTCACAGAAATAAACTGGACAGAAGAGCTAGGAAATGCAAATCTGAACCAGTGCCTGGAAAAAATAAGCTCAGTAGCACTAGAAATATGTTCAAACCGCATACCTCTAAGAAAAAAGAGAAAGAAATGCAGATTGGAACGGGAACGTCGTTCCCTATATAGGCGAAGAAAACGAATCGCGGAACAACTTGAGAGTCGCACCCTATCTCAAGAACGGCGAAGAAGGTTAGGTAGAGAAATAGAAACAATTGAACTCAAGCTACAAGAATCATACAAAACCCAGGAGAGACAAAGAGAGCAAAAGGCCATCAGTGAAATAGAGAGAAATCCGAAATATTTTTTCTCCTATGCAAAATCAAGATCAAAAACCACATCTAGTATCGGGCCCCTGCGAAAGGGAGATGGAACTTTCACAGATGACAACAAAGAAATGAGCGAGTTACTGAGGAAGCAGTACGACTCCGTTTTCAGTGAGCCATTAAATGCACTAAAGATTGATAACCCAAATTAATTTTTCATGGATATGATACCAACATCAAATCATATATCAGACGTCGCCCTATCCCCATTAGATTTTGAAGAAGCCATAAACAGTATGCCTATGCACTCTGCACCAGGCCCGGATTCTTGGAACTCCATATTCATCAAGAACTGTAAAAAACCACTATCGCAGGCCCTTCACATCCTGTGGAGACAAAGCCTAGATACTGGCGTTATCCCTGACATACTAAAAACAGCAGAGATAGCACCACTCCATAAAGGAGGAAATAAGGCAAAGGCAAAAAATTACAGACCGATAGCACTAACATCGCACATCATAAAAATTTTTGAGAGAGTGCTAAGAAGTAAGATCACAAAATACATGGAATCACAGCATCTCCATAACCCCGGACAACATGGTTTCAGAACAGGGCGCTCTTGCCTGTCGCAGTTGCTGGACCACTATGATATGGCATTAGATGCTATGGAAGACAAACAAAACGCTGATGTAATTTACACACATTTCGCAAAAGCTTTTGATAAATGTGACCATGGTGTTATTGCACATAAAATGCGTTCAAAAGGAATTACCGGGAAAATAGGCAGATGGATCTACAATTTCCTGACTGACAGAACCCAATGTGTAATAGTCAACAAAATAAAATCCAGCCCATCAACCGTGAAGAGCTCAGTCCCCCAGGGTACTGTGCTTGCTCCAGTACTTTTTCTCATCCTCATATCGGACATAGACCAGAACACAACCTATAGCACTGTATCATCCTTTGCAGATGACACTAGGATTTTCATGAGAGTTGGCAACATAGAGGACACGGCAAACCTCCAATCAGATGTAGATCAGGTCTTTCTATGGGCTACAGAAAATAATATGGTGTTCAACGAGGATAAGTTTCAGCTCATGCGCTACGGAAAAATTGAAAATATAAAAACAGAAACCACGTACAAAACTCAGGCAAATCATAACATAGAACGAAAAGGCAATGTAAAGGACCTGGGTGTACTCATGTCGGAAGACCTTACCTTTAAAGAACACAATAAAGTAGCCGTCACAACTGCAAGAAAAATGACAGGTTGGATAACAAGAACTTTTCACACTAGAGATGTTATACCGATGATGTTACTTTTCAAAACGCTTGTGCTCTCTAGAGTGGAGTACTGCTGCACAATGACAGCCCCTTTCAAAGCTGGAGAAATTGCTGACCTAGAGAGCGTGCAGAGATCCTTTACTGCTAGAATCCACTCAGTAAAACATCTAAATTACTGGGACCGACTAAAGAGCCTAAATCTGTACTCCCTTGAGCGCAGGCGGGAGAGATACATAATAATTTACACGTGGAAAATAATTGAGGGGCTGGTCCCAAACCTGCACACAGAAATAACACCACATGAGACCAGAAGACATGGCAGGATGTGCAGAATACCCCCGTTGAAAAGCAGAGGTGCAACAGGTACTCTGAAAGAGAACTCTATCAACATCAGAGGCCCGAGACTGTTCAACACGCTTCCACTACACATAAGGGGCATAACTGGCAAACCCCTCACAGTGTTCAAGAGAGAACTGGATAAGCACCTCCAAAGGATACCTGATCAACCAGGCTGTGACTCATACGTCAGGCTGCGAGCAGCCGCGTCTAACAGCCTGGTTGATCAATCCAGCAACCAGGAGGCCTGGTCGACGACCAGGCCGCGGGGACACTAAGCCCCGGAAGCACCTCAAGGTAGGGGGCCATCTTCCTCCTATTCAGCGTGTGAACTCCGTGGGCCTGGAGTTCACTTGTAAGGCTGGTTATCCGACCATCGAGATGGTGATGTGTGACATGCTTCGTGTCCCGGTGGAAGCTGTTTACGGTGTGGAGCTAGTTACGGCCCACCGGGTTGTTATTAAGTTTGTGAGGGAGGAGGAGTACCGGGACTTCCTCCGTCGGTACGGGGGGCGTACGTTGCCGTTGCCAGACGATGCCGGCTCTGTGGTGATTTCGGACCGCAGTGGTGCCCTGACTTATGTCAGTATCCATGGTGCGCCCCTGGAGTTCCCTGATGACCTCCTCCGGCGTTACTTCGGGGGGTTTGGTACTGTTGTCAGCGTGCGGGTGAACACGCTCTCCTCGGGGCGGTATGCTGGGAGGCGTACAAACATTCGCACGTTGGGGATGCGCCTGCGGTCGGATATACCTTCTTCTGTCCGGCTTATGGGATACTACGTCCGGGTGTATTATGCCCGGCAGCCTCGTACCTGTTTCCGGTGTGGCCTGTTGGGGCATCAGGCTGCCGGGTGCTCTGAGGCCCCTGCTGCTCCTGTCAACTTGTTCCGCGACGAGGATTTCCCGCCGCTCCCTCTGGCGGCAGTCTCTGGTGATGTTGATGAGGTGGTGCGCGTCCCGTCTGCTGCTGCAGCTTCCCCGGCGGCGCCTGCCGTTCCTCCTCCGGTTGTTGCCGTCCCTCCTCCGGTTGTTGCCGTCCCTCCTCCGGTTGTTGCCGTCCCTCCTCCGGTTCTTGAGGTACCGTCGGTTGGTCTGCCTGATCCTGTCGCTGTCCCAGCTGCTCCCGTGGGCCTTCCTGAAGCTCCCTGTGTGACGTCGCTGTCTTCTCCCTCGTCTTCTGATGCTGCGCCTGGCCCTGTGTCCGTGACTCGGGTCCTGGATGTGCTTGGTGCTGGGGTGGCTGCAGAGCCTCCTGCTGTGGGTGGCCCGGTTCCCCCTGTGGTAGAGGCTGCTGCCGTCCTGGCGTCGGTTCCTTCGGCTCGTGGTACCCGTGTTTCTGGGTCACTTACCGGCTCTGACGATATCCGGCCGGTGCCCAAACGTTCCCGGCGTGCGTCTTCTTCCTGGGCCGACGTTGGTGACTTCAGTGACTGTGGGGCTTCGGGTGTTGACAGTGTGGATACGGATGCGTCGATGTCTCCGCGGTTCGTGGTGGTGGAGGTCCATGTGCCTGCCGGTGCTGGTGCCTGTGTCTCGGACGTGCCTTCGGTTCTTTCTCCGCCGGGGGACTCCACAGTGGGGGGTGGTGGCTTCCGCTGCCAGGGGTGGTGTGGACTCTGGTGCTGGGCGTGGCCTGGTGATGACGTTACGGAAGGATGCGCGCCGTCCGGGTTCCCTGCTGTCGTCTGGTGGTGTGCCCGGGGCCGCGAGTACCCCTGTGGTGCGGGTGCGCGTTGGGGCCCTGGGGGACGTGTTGCCGGCGTCTGTGATGCCACCTTGTCGAAGATTGCCGAGTTACTGCTGTCTGACGGACCGGAGTGCTTTCGTGGGGGGCAAGTTCCCTTCCTGTGGGGGCGAGTGGCGACTTCTCGCCTCATGAGTTCTACCATCTGGGTCCCCAGTTTGCAGGTGTTTGTTGCCCCGGTTCCGGATGTTATGGCGTCCCCGGTGGATGGACGAGACCCATGGCAATGGGTGCTCTGGGAGGCGTTCAATGTAAGGTTCCCGCGGGCCAAGTTCCCGGGCAAGTTTGTGCTCTGATTTCTTGTGTATTTGCTCTGACATGCTGTGTGCCCTTCTGGCTGTTTGTTTGCCCTGTTCTATTATGTGCTTCTGCCTCTCCCTTTGTGCGTAGCTTTGCCGTGTGGCATATTAGTTCCTAGTGCTTGGCGTCACTCGTTTCGCGTTTTGGCTTGGCATTTCGCCTTTTCTGGCTTTGCGATTCACCCTTCACGGGTACGCCGGGGCGCATCCGATCCCACGATCATCGTCGCCCCTAACTCAACAACAACAACAACAACAGGGATGGAAACAGCTTTGGGAGTGTAGACCTCAGGGCCCATGTTGGATTGCTAGTCGTGGCAGAAACAAATAGGCCTAGTTTCTGACACCTGAAGATAATAACAGGTTAAACGCCTCGTTAGTTGGGCCGACGTCACACTTAGGTACTTAGATTACTTCAATTGTGGCAGTTGAACGTGGTAGACATGTACACCTACCCTCCCCCCCATGTACACCTGGCCCCATGTACACCTGGCCCCCATGTACACCTGGCCCCATGTACACCTGGCCCCATGTACACCTGGCCCCCATGTACACCTGGCCCCATGTACACCTACCCCCATGTACACCTGGTCCCATGTACACCTGGCCCCATGTACACCTGGCCCCATGTACACCTGGCCCCCATGTACACCTGCCCCATGTACACATGGCCTCATGTACACCAACCCCCAATGTACACCTACCCCTCATGTACACCTGCCCTCCATGTACACCTACCCCATGTACTCCTACCCCCATGTACACCTACCCCCCATGTACACCTGCCCCCATGTACACCTACCCCCCATGTACACCTGCCCCCAATGTACACCTACCCCTCATGTACACCTGACCCCATGTACACCTGCCCCCCATGTGCACCAACCCCCAATGTACACCTGACCCCATGTACACCTGGCCCCATGTACACCTACCCCCATGTACACCTGGTCCCATGTACACCTGGCCCCATGTACACCTGCCCCCATGTACACCTACCCCCCATGTACACCTGCCCCAATGTACACCTACCCCTCATGTACACCTGACCCCATGTACACCTGCCCCCCATGTGCACCAACCCCCAATGTACACCTGACCCCATGTACACCTGGCCCCATGTACACCTAGCCCCATGTACACCTACCCCTCATGTACACCTACCCCTCATGTACACCTGCCCCCCATGTGCACCTGGCCTCATGTACACCTGCCCTCATGTACACCTGGCCCCCATGTACACCTGGCCCCATGTGCACCTGGCCCCCATGTACACCTGCCCCCATGTACACCTGGCCCATGTACATCTACCCACCATGTACACCTACCCACCATGTACACCTGGCCCCATGTACACCTGGCCCCATGTACACCTGGCCCCCATGTACAACTGGCCCCATGTACACCTGGCCCCCATGTACAACTGGCCCCATGTACACCTGGCCCCATGTACACCTAGTCCCATGTACACCTGGCCCCCATGTACACCTGGCCCCCATTTACACTTGGCCCCATGTACACCTGGCCCCCATGTACAACTGGCCCCATGTACACCTGGCCCCCATGTACACCTGGCCCCCATGTACAACTGGCCCCATGTACACCTGGCCCCCATGTACAACTGGCCCCATGTACACCTGGCCCCATGTACACCTGGCCCCCATGTACACCTGCCCCCATGTACACCTGGCCCCCATGTACACCTGGCCACCATGTACACCTGCCCCCCATGTACACCTGGCCCTATGTACACCTGCCCCCATGTACAACTGGCCCCATGTACACCTGGCCCCCATGTACACCTGGCCCCCCATGTACACCTGCCTCCCATGTACACCTGGCCCCATGTACACCTGGCCCCCATGTACACCTGCCCCCATGTACACCTGGCCCCCATGTACACCTGGCCCCCATGTACACCTGCCCCCCATGTACACCTGGCCCCATGTACACCTGTCCCCATGTACAACTGGCCCCATGTACACCTGGCCCCCATGTACACCTGGCCCCCATGTACACCTGGCCCCATGTACGCCTGGCCCCCATGTACACCTGGCTCCCATTTACACTTGGCCCCATGTACACCTGGCCCCATGTATAACTGGCCCCATGTACACCTGGCCCCCATGTACACCTGGCCCCCATGTACACCTGGCCCCCATGTACACCTGCCCCCCATGTACACCTGGCCCCATGTACACCTGCCCCCATCTACAACTGGCCCCATGTACACCTGGCCCCCATGTACACCTGGCCCCCATGTACACCTGCCCCCCATGTACACCTGGCCCTATGTACACCTGCCCCCATGTACAACTGGCCCCATGTACACCTGGCCCCCATGTACACCTGGCCCCCATGTACACCTGCCCCCCATGTACACCTGGCCCCATGTACACCTGGCCCCCATGTACACCTGCCCCCATGTACACCTGGCCCCCATGTACACCTGGCCCCCATGTACACCTGCCCCCATGTATACCTGGCCCCCATGTACACCTGTCCCCATGTACAACTGGCCCCATGTACACCTGGCCCCCATGTACACCTGGCCCCCATGTACACCTGGCCCCATGTACGCCTGGCCCCCATGTACACCTGGCTCCCATTTACACTTGGCCCCATGTACACCTGGCCTCCATGTACAACTGGCCCCATGTACACCTGCCCCCATGTACACCTGGCCCCATGTACACCTGCCCCCATGTACAACTGGCCCCATGTACACCTGGCCCCCATGTACACCTGCCCCCCATGTACACCTGGCCCTATGTACACCTGCCCCCATGTACAACTGGCCCCATGTACACCTGGCCCCCATGTACACCTGCCCCCCCATGTACACCTGGCCCCCATGTACACATGTCCCCATGTACAACTGGCCCCATGTACACCTGGCCCCCTGAAGGATGTAACCTCCAATCAACGTACCCAGGTGTGACGTCGACCAAGCTGACGAGGCGTTTGACCTGTAAACAGAGAGGCTTCATGAAAATATAATTAATAATAATAATAATAACAATACTATCAGATATTATATTAGAAGAAGAAGAAGAATGGAAATAATCGCACAAAACACTATTGTGTGGGAGTCAAAATAATGCTAAAAAAAATGGTCGCTTGGTGCGGTAGCAGAGAGACAGATAATCCAATAATAATGCAATTGACACTCGCCTCTGTGACCTGGAGTGTGTTCCAGCGGCCACACCAAATCTGATTGGGGCGATTAACTATTCCGAGAGTCAGCTGATTGATAGAACAGGTGGTGGAGCATCAACTTTGATCTTGCTTGATTAGCCCCCGGGTCGATAGGAGGGGATGTACGTATATGGTAGAGGTTGTGTGGGTGTGTGTCTGTGGGGGCACTTGTGTGTGTGTCTGTGGGGCACTTGTGTGTGTGTCTGTGGGGCACTTGTGTGTGTGTCTGTGGGGCACTTGTGTGTGTGTCTGTGGGCCACTTGTGTGTGTGTCTGTGGGGCACTTGTGTGCGTGTCTGTGGGGCACTTGTGTGCGTGTCTGTGGGGCACTTGTGTGTGTGTCTGTGGGGCACTTGTGTGTGTGTCTGTGGGGCACTTGTGTGCGTGTCTGTGGGGCACTTGTGTGTGTGTGTCTGTGGGGCACTTGTGTGTGTGTCTGTGGGGCACTTGTGTGTGTGTGTCTGTGGGGCACTTGTGTGTGTGTCTGTGGGGCACTTGTGTGCGTGTCTGTGGGGCACTTGTGTGTGTGTGTCTGTGGGGCACTTGTGTGTGTGTCTGTGGGGCACTTGTGTGTGTGTGTCTGTGGGGCACTTGTGTGTGTGTCTGTGGGGCACTTGTGTGCGTGTCTGTGGGACACTTGTGTGTGTGTGTCTGTGGGGCACTTGTGTGTGTGTCTGTGGGGCACTTGTGTGTGTGTGTCTGTGGGGCACTTGTGTGTGTGTCTGTGGGCCACTTGTGTGCGTGTCTGTGGGGCACTTGTGTGTGTGTGTCTGTGGGGCACCTCTGTGTGTGTGTCTGTGGGGCACTTGTGTGTGTGTCTGTGGGGCACTTGTGTGTGTGTCTGTGGGGCACTTGTGTGCGTGTCTGTGGGGCACTTGTGTGTGTGTGTCTGTGGGGCACTTGTGTGTGTGTCTGTGGGGCACTTGTGTGTGTGTCTGTGGGGCACTTGTGTGTGTGTGTCTGTGGGGCACTTGTGTGTGTGTGTCTGTGGGGCACTTGTGTGTGTGTCTGTGGGGCACTTGTGTGTGTGTCTGTGGGGCACTTGTGTGTGTGTCTGTGGGGCACTTGTGTGTGTGTCTGTGGGCCACTTGTGTGTGTGTCTGTGGGCCACTTGTGTGTGTGTGTCTGTGGGGCACTTTTGTGCGTGTCTGTGGGGCACTTGTGTGTGTGTGTCTGTGGGGCACTTGTGTGTGTGTCTGTGGGGCACTTGTGTGTGTGTGTCTGTGGGGCACTTGTGTGTGTGTGTCTGTGGGGAACTTGTGTGTGTGTGTCTGTGGGGCACTTGTGTGTGTGTCTGTGGGGCACTTGTGTGTGTGTCTGTGGGCCACTTGTGTGTGTGTCTGTGGGGCACTTGTGTGTGTGTCTGTGGGCCACTTGTGTGTGTGTCTGTAGGGCACTTGTGTGCGTGTCTGTGGGGCACTTGTGTGTGTGTGTGTCTGTGGGGCACTTGTGTGTGTGTCTGTGGGGCACTTGTGTGTGTGTCTGTGGGGCACTTGTGTGTGTGTCTGTGGGCCACTTGTGTGTGTGTCTGTGGGACACTTGTGTGTGTGTCTGTGGGCCACTTGTGTGTGTGTCTGTGGGGCACTTGTGTGTGTCTGTGGGGCACTTGTGTGTGTGTCTGTGGGGCACTTGTGTGTGTGTCGGTGGGGCACTTGTGTGTGTGTCTGTGGGGCACTTGTGTGTGTGTCTGTGGGCCACTTGTGTGTGTGTCTGTGGGGCACTTGTCTGCGTGTCTGTGGGGCACTTGTGTGTGTGTCTGTGGGCCACTTGTGTGTGTGTCTGTGGGGCACTTGTGTGTGTGTCTGTGGGCCACTTGTGTGTGTGTCTTTGGGGCACTTGTCTGCGTGTCTGTGGGGCTCTTGAGTGTGTGTCTATGGGGCGCTTGATTGCGTGTGTCTGTGGGGCTCTTGATTGCGTGTGTCTGTTGCGCTCTTGAGTGCGTGTGTCTGTGGGGCGCTTGAGTGCGTGTGTCTGTGGGGCGCTTGAGTGCGTGTGTCTGAGGGGCTCTTGATTGCGTGTGTCTGTTGCGCTCTTGAGTGCGTGTGTCTGTGGGGCGCTTGAGTGCGTGTGTCTGTGGGGCGCTTGAGTGCGTGTGTCTGTGGAGCACTTGAGTGCGTGTGTCTGTGGGGCGCTTGAGTGCGTTTGTCTGTGGGGCGCTTGAGTGCGTGTGTCTGTGGGACACTTGAGTGCGTGTGTCTGTGGGGTGCTTGAGTGCGTGTGCTCGTGTCTGTAAGCGTTATAGCAACATCTTTTCCTTAGAGTACTTCCTTGAAGCCTCGAAGAAAGCTTCAGAGACTACTCAGAAGCCAAGAAAAGCCTCAGAGAGTACTCGGAAGCCAAGGAAAGCTTTAGAGAGTACTCAGAAGCCAAGCAAAGCTTTAGAGAGTACTCAGAAGCCAAGCAAAGCTTCAGAAAGTACTCAGAAGCCAAGAAAAGCTTCAGAGAGTACTCAGAAGCCAAGGAAAGCTTTAGAGAGTACTCAGAAGCCAACCAAAGCTTCAGAAAGTACTCAGAAGTCAAGAAAAGCTTCAGAGAGTACTCAGAAGCCAAGCAAAGCTTCAGAGAATACTCTGAAGCCAATTAAAGCTTCAGAGAGTACTCAGAAGCCAAGGAAAGCTTCAGAGAGTACTCAGAAGCCAAGGAAAGCTTCAGAGAGTACTCAGAAGCCACGGAACGAACTGAAGATTATATCATTAATACCTGGAGAAAAGTTTGAGTATACCTTAAGTATACCTGGAGTGTCCCTTGAGTATACCTGGAGTGGGTTCTGACAGTTCCTTTACTCTCCAAGCCCAGGCTGGGGGCCAGGGTATGCTTGTGGGGAGCTTGATCACACACACTGTTGCTTCCAGCCAACTGGAAAATTATATACAAAATATATATTGGATATCAATTTATGCGAAAGAGGAGTAAAGTGAGGCAATTATGAGGAGAGAGGTAAGGTGAGGTAATTATGAGAAGGTAAGGTGAGGCAATTATGAGGAGAAAGCACTTAGCATTATGAGTTTATAAGACTTTGAAGGGATATGTGGACAAGATGCTGGGATATGAGGGCCAGGAGCTGGGATATGAGGACAAGGAGCTGGGATATGAGGACAAGGAGCTGGGATATGAGGGCAAGGAGCTGAGATATGAAGACAAGGAGCTGGGATATGAGGGCAAGGAGCTGGGATATGAGGGCCAGGAACTGGGATATGAGGGCAAGGAGCTGGGATATGAGGACAAGGAGCTGGGATATGAGGGCAAGGAGCTGGGATATGAAGACAAGTAGCTGGGATATGAGGGCAAGGAGCTGGGATATGAGGGCCAGGAGCTGGGATATGAGGACAAGGAGCTGGGATATGAGGACAAGGAGCTGGGATATGAGGACAAGGAGCTGGGATATGAGGACAAGGAGCTGGGATATGAGGACAAGGAGCTGGGGTATGAGGACAAGAAGCTGGGAAATTAGGACCAGGAGCTGGGATATGAGGACAAGGAGCTGGGATATGAGGACAAGGAGCTGGGAAATTAGGACAAGGAGCTGGGATATGAGGGCAAGGAGCTGGGATATGAAGACAAGGAACTGGGATATGAGGACAAGGAGCTGGGATATGAGGACAAGGAGCTGGGATATGAGGACAAGGAGCTGGGATATGAAGACAAGGAGCTAAGATATGAGGGCAAGGAGCTGGGATATGAGGGCCAGGAGCTGGGATATGAGGACAAGGAGCTGGGGTATGAGGACAAGAAGCTGTGATATGAAGACAAGGAGCTGGGATATGAGGACAAAGAGCTGGGAAATTAGGACAAGGAGCTGGGATATGAGGACAAGGAGCTGGGATATGAGGACAAGGAGCTGGGAAATTAGGACAAGGAGCTGGGATATGAGGCTAGAGTGAATGAACGGCACCCAATCACCATATGACCTTAGGGGATCGAACGCCGACCCTGCAATAATCGAAAGGGTTATAATCATTTTGGATTATAATTATTATACGAAATAATCATTTTAGCGTTGATTTTAATTCACGCTTCCAAGCCAACTCAATTTCAGCCATTTCCAAATCTGCGATTTTTTCCGAGCGCGCTAATCTCTCATCTCTTACCATTCCAAACGATGTCTTTTTCGTCAAACTTTTTTTTTTCCCAATAATCGATAAAAGATAATAAAAAAAGTCTTTGATACCCTGAGTTGGAGAGTGTTGCCACCCCGTGATCTTCATAATTACTAATTATAGCAATTCTGCATTAGGTTACATTATATATAATTTAGATATTGATCAATTAGTGTCTAATAATCATGTCATTGAGTTCACCTACTCTTTTTTTTTAAATTATTTGTGTATTTTTTTGTTAGATTATGGAGCAATTTTTGGGCTGGTGTTGCCATATGAGGGTCAAGGGCTGTTTTATATTCACTCTGACGTGAGTAATTATGACTCATTGATGTTCATAAGTTGTTTTTTTTATCATGTTTTCTGCACTTTTTTGTTGCTATTATAAAGTTGGAGTTTTGCTTTTGTTGTCGATGTTACTCTAGTGACGTTAAAATTATATTTGAGAATGAATAACTCTTTGTGTGTTGAATGAGTGTTTTGCATTTTTTTCCATATCACTTGAATAAAGATGAATGAAAGTGGTTATATTTTGTGTTTATTATCGTGTGTGTGTGTGTGTACTCACCCACCCTGAAGCACTCATTACTATCTGATTCACCCTGATGCACCTGTTCACCTAGCAGGAAATAGGTACCCGGGGTAGTAAGACAACGGTTGTAGGGGTTGTACCCTTAAGGGGGGGGGGGCAGTGTAGTTCCACCTTTAGGGGGGGAGGGGGGCAAGTGTCGGGTGACCTCAATGCAAGCCTAAAGTATATATATATACACAGGCTTCCTGTCCCCCAGAAAACGAGATTGTATTATTTGTTCTACTGTAATGTCCTAACAAGTGATTATTTGACTGATTGATGAAGATTAAGCCAGCTACGAGGTGGCACGGGCATGAATAGCCCCGTAATCACCTCATTTCGTGTGTATAGAAATATGTATGTCGATAACATGTGTCCTCTGCTCCTTCCATCCTCCAGTGGTGTGCTGAACTCTCTTTGCCAGCAGTCATCAAGCACTGAACTATCCACTAACGAAACCTGTACATCTTTCCTCAATCATGGCTGCTCAGTTTACATTAATTAAACAGTTTACGAGCCCCGAAGCACTACGAGCTTGTTTATAATAATAATAACAACCCTGGTTTAATAACCCTACTTAACACAATAACTACCACTGTTATAGTAATAACAAGTCTAATATTTCTTCTAAAACAAAAATTAAATCAAATCAATTACAAGACAAAAATAATTTAGATCGTAGTTTACATAAATAATAATAAGAACATCAAATAATAATAATAATAATAATGGTGAAATTTTCAAAAGACTGGAGCCAGACTTCGCTTGTAAACACAGCCTGTGTTCACTGCTCGAATTATCAGCCTTTCGCTTTCAAAAAAATGACAAAAAACTAAAACAGAGACAAACAGACAAGCAGAGCATAATATACGTTTAATGGGCACTCGCGGCGTGCCACACACACACACAAAAACACACACAAAAACACACACAAAACAAACAAATGAGTTATGAATTCTCTCCTCAATTATCTCCCAAAAAAACTATAAAATTTCGTGTTGGTAATTGTTGGGAGAAAGTTGTGATTGGTATCATGACACGTGGCCATGATATATATGTGGGCAGGTACATGTTGGGCAGGTACATGTTGGGCAGGTACATGTTGGGCAGGCACATGATGGTATATATATGTGGGCAGGTACATGTTGGGCAGGTACATCATGGTATATATGTGGGCAGGTACATGTTGGGCAGGTACATCATGGTATATATGTGGGCAGGTACATGTTGGGCAGGTACATCATGGCATATATGTGGGCAGGTACATGTTGGGCAGGTACATGTTGGGCAGGTACATCATGGTATATATGTGGGCAGGTACATGTTGGGCAGGTACATCATGGTATATATGTGGGCAGGTACATGTTGGGCAGGTACATCATGGTATATATATGTGGGCAGGTACATGTTGGGCAGGTACATGTTGGGCAGGTACATGATGGTATATATATGTGAGCAGGTACATGTTGGGCAGGTACATGATGGTATATATATGTGGGCAGGTACATGTTGGGCAGGTACATCATGGTATATATGTGGGCAGGTACATGTTGGGCAGGTACATCATGGTATATATATGTGGGCAGGTACATGTTGGGCAGGTACATGATGGTATATATATGTGGGCAGGTACATTATGGTATATATGTGGGCAGGTACATGTTGGGCAGGTACATGTTGGGCAGGTACATGATGGTATATATATGTGGGCAGGTACATGTTGGGCAGGTACATGATGGTATATATATGTGGGCAGGTACATGTTGGGCAGGCACATGATGGTATATATATGTGGGCAGGTACATGTTGGGCAGGTACATGATGGTATATATATGTGGGCAAGTACATGTTGGGCAGGTACATCATGGTATATATGTGGGCAGGTACATGTTGGGCAGGTACATGTTGGGCAGGTACTCTCTTGGTGTGTGTGTGTGGCCACCAGGTGATGGTAGAGCTCTCTTGGTGTGTGTGTGTGTGTGTGGCCACCTGGTGATGGTAGAGCTCTCTTGGTGTGTGTGTGTGTGTGTGGCCACCTGGTGATGGTAGAGCTCTCTTGGTGTGTGTGTGTGTGTGTGGCCACCTGGTGATGGTAGAGCTCTCTTGGTGTGTGTGTGTGTGTGTGGCCACCTGGTGATGGTAGAGCTCTCTTGGTGTGTGTGTGTGGCCACCTGGTGATGGTAGAGCTCTCTTGGTGTGTGTGTGTGTGTGTGGCCACCTGGTGATGGTAGAGCTCTCTTGGTGTGTGTGTGTGGCCACCTGGTGATGGTAGAGCTCTCTTGGTGTGTGTGTGTGTGTGTGGCCACCTGGTGATGGTAGAGCTCTCTTGGTGTGTGTGTGTGTGTGTGGCCACCTGGTGATGGTAGAGCTCTCTTGGTGTGTGTGTGTGGCCACCAGGTGATGGTAGAGCTCTCTTGGTGTGTGTGTGTGGCCACCTGGTGATGGTAGAGCTCTCTTGGTGTGTGTGTGTGTGTGTGTGTGTGTGTGGCCACCAGGTGATGGTAGAGCTCTCTTGGTGTGTGTGTGTGTGTGGCCACCAGGTGATGGTAGAGCTCTCTTGGTGTGTGTGTGTGTGTGTGTGGCCACCTGGTGATGGTAGAGCTCTCTTGGTGTGTGTGTGTGTGTGTGGCCACCTGGTGATGGTAGAGCTCTCTTGGTGTGTGTGTGTGGCCACCTGGTGATGGTAGAGCTCTCTTGGTGTGTGTGTGTGTGTGTGGCCACCTGGTGATGGTAGAGCTCTCTTGGTGTGTGTGTGTGTGTGTGGCCACCTGGTGATGGTAGAGCTCTCTTGGTGTGTGTGTGTGGCCACCAGGTGATGGTAGAGCTCTCTTGGTGTGTGTGTGTGGCCACCTGGTGATGGTAGAGCTCTCTTGGTGTGTGTGTGTGTGTGTGTGTGTGTGTGGCCACCAGGTGATGGTAGAGCTCTCTTGGTGTGTGTGTGTGTGTGGCCACCAGGTGATGGTAGAGCTCTCTTGGTGTGTGTGTCTGTGTGGCCACCTGGTGATGGTAGAGCTCTCTTGTTGTGTGTCTGTGTGGCCACCAGGTGATGGTAGAGCTCTCTTGGTGTGTGTGTGTGGCCACCTGGTGATGGTAGAGCTCTCTTGGTGTGTGTGTGTGTGTGGCCACCTGGTGATGGTAGAGCTCTCTTGGTGTGTGTGTGTGTGTGTACTCACCTAATTGTACTCACCTAATTGTGCTTGCGGGGGTTGAGCTCTGGCTCTTTGGTCCCGCCTCTCAACCGTCAATCAACTGGTGTACAGATTCCTGAGCCTATTGGGCTCTATCATATCTACATTTGAAACTGTGAATGGAGTCAGCCTCCACCACATCACTTCCTAATGCATTCCATTTGCTAACTACTCTGACACTGAAAAAGTTCTTTCTAACGTCTCTGTGGCTCATTTGGGTACTCAGCTTCCACCTGTGTCCCCTTGTTCGCGTCCCACCAGTGTTGAAAAGTTCGTCCTTGTTTACCCGGTCGATTCCCCTGAGGATTTT
Organism: Procambarus clarkii; assembly: GCF_040958095.1. Lineage (NCBI taxonomy): Eukaryota > Metazoa > Arthropoda > Malacostraca > Decapoda > Cambaridae > Procambarus > Procambarus clarkii. The sequence goes on from NC_091222.1 coordinate 7,059,906, forward strand.
GTAGGTTGTGATCATGTCCCCCCTTACTCTTCTGTCTTCCAGTGTCGTGAGGTGCATTTCCCGCAGCCTTTCCTCATAACTCATGCCTCTTAGTTCTGGGACTAGTCTAGTAGCATACCTTTGGACTTTTTCCAGCTTCGTCTTGTGCTTGACAAGGTACGGGCTCCATGCTGGGGCCGCATACTCCAGGATTGGTCTTACATATGTGGTGTACAAGATTCTGAATGATTCCTTACACAGGTTCCTGAACGCCGTTCTGATGTTAGCCAGCCTCGCATATGCCGCAGACGTTATTCTCTTTATGTGGGCTTCAGGAGACAGGTTTGGTGTGATATCAACTCCTAGATCTTTCTCTCTGTCTGTTTCATTAAGTACTTCATCTCCTATTCTGTATCCTGTGCCTGGCCTCCTGTTTCCACTGCCTAGTTTCATTACTTTGCATTTACTCGGGTTGAACTTCAACAGCCATTTGTTGGACCATTCACTCAGTCTATCCAGGTCATCTTGTAGCCTCCTACTATCATCCTCTGTTTCAATCCTCCTCATAATTTTTGCATCGTCGGCAAACATTGAGAGGAACGAATCTATACCCTCTGGGAGATCATTTACATATACCAGAAACAGTATAGGTCCAAGGACTGACCCCTGCGGGACTCCACTTGTGACGTCTCGCCAATCTGAGACCTCACCCCTCACACAGACTCGTTGTCTCCTGTTGCTTAGGTATTCCTCTATCCACCGGAGTACCTTCCCTCTCACTCCAGCCTGCATCTCCAACTTTCGCACTAGCCTCTTGTGTGGCACTGTATCAAAGGCTTTCTGACAATCCAAAAATATGCAGTCTGCCCACCCTTCTCTTTCTTGCCTTATTTTTGTTGCCTGGTCGTAGAATTCAAGTAACCCTGTGAGGCAGGACCTGCCATCCCTGAACCCATCTTGATGCTGTGTTACAAAGTTCCTTCGCTCCAGATGCTCCACTAGTTTTTTTCGCACAATCTTCTCCATCAGCTTGCATGGTATGCAGGTTAGGGACACTGGCCTGTAGTTCAGTGCCTCCTGTCTATCCCCTTTCTTGTATATCGGGACTACGTTAGCTGCTTTCCAAGTATCTGGCAGTTCCCCTGTTGCCAGTGATTTGTTATACACTATGGAGAGTGGTAGGCTCAGTTCTCTTGCTCCTTCCTTTAGAACCCAAGGGGAGATTCCATCTGGGCCTATAGCCTTCGTCACGTCCAACTCTAGTAAACACTTCCTTACTAAACTTAGTAAACACTTCCTTACACCAGGTGTGGCCACCTGGTGATGGTAGAGCTCTCTTGGTGTGTGTGTGTGTGGCCACCAGGTGATGGTAGAGCTCTCTTGGTGTGTGTGTGTGTGTGTGGCCACCTGGTGATGGTAGAGCTCTCTTGGTGTGTGTGTGTGTGTGTGGCCACCTGGTGATGGTAGAGCTCTCTTGGTGTGTGTGTGTGGCCACCTGGTGATGGTAGAGCTCTCTTGGTGTGTGTGTGTGGCCACCAGGTGATGGTAGAGCTCTCTTGTTGTGTGTGTGTGTGTGTGGCCACCTGGTGATGGTAGAGCTCTCTTGGTGTGTGTGTGTGTGGCCACCTGGTGATGGTAGAGCTCTCTTGTTGTGTGTGTGTGTGTGTGGCCACCTGGTGATGGTAGAGCTCTCTTGGTGTGTGTGTGTGGCCACCTGGTGATGGTAGAGCTCTCTTGGTGTGTGTGTGTGGCCACCTGGTGATGGTAGAGCTCTCTTGGTGTGTGTGTGTGGCCACCAGGTGATGGTAGAGCTCTCTTGTTGTGTGTGTGTGTGTGTGGCCACCTGGTGATGGTAGAGCTCTCTTGGTGTGTGTGTGTGGCCACCTGGTGATGGTAGAGTTCTCTTGGTGTGTGTGTGTGGCCACCTGGTGATGGTAGAGCTCTCTTGGTGTGTGTGTGTGGCCACCTGGTGATGGTAGAGCTCTCTTGGTGTGTGTGTGTGGCCACCTGGTGATGGTAGAGCTCTCTTGGTGTGTGTGTGTGGCCACCTGGTGATGGTAGAGCTCTCTTGGTGTGTGTGTGTGGCCACCTGGTGATGGTAGAGCTCTCTTGGTGTGTGTGTGTGGCCACCTGGTGATGGTAGAGCTCTCTTGGTGTGTGTGTGTGTGGCCACCAGGTGATGGTAGAGCTCTCTTGGTGTGTGTGTGTGGCCACCAGGTGATGGTAGAGCTCTCTTGGTGTGTGTGTGTGGCCACCTGGTGATGGTAGAGCTCTCTTGGTGTGTGTGTGTGGCCACCTGGTGATGGTAGAGCTCTCTTGGTGTGTGTGTGTGGCCACCTGGTGATGGTAGAGCTCTCTTGGTGTGTGTGTGTGGCCACCAGGTGATGGTAGAGCTCTCTTGGTGTGTGTGTGTGTGGCCACCAGGTGATGGTAGAGCTCTCTTGGTGTGTGTGTGTGGCCACCTGGTGATGGTAGAGCTCTCTTGGTGTGTGTCTGTGTGGCCAATTGAGATCAAGTATTGACAGTTTTGGGTTGGAACTCGTTGATGTTTTCCATATTGACGTCGCTGTCTTAACAGTCAATGTCTGTAATCAACCCGTTAGGTATTCCTTCTCCTAACTGAGTGTTCTCTCAGGAACTCCAGACTTGTCGTCCAAACATTGCAATGTGCCACTGTGTCGAAGGCTTCACGACAGTCACACAAAATACAGTCAACCTCTCCTTACTCATCCTGGCGGACCATGAACCTCAAGGAGGGTCTCCATGGACGACTGGCCTTCACTGAGCCAATGAATGAATTATGAATTATTTAATGAATTATTTCCTGACTGTCGTGTCAAGCACCATGCATGGCAAAGCTGATAAACACAACGCATGCCAAGACTCTCGAGGTAAGACTGTCAGGCACCCTGCATGACAAGGCTATGCACAGCGTTGCATATCTCTTTTTCATGCCTGCGACTATATTCATGCAATGTGACTAATTTGCATACGGCAGATGGCTCGCTAAAGCTGTTCAAGATGCAGCAGCTCTCGGAGCAATGGGCACACGTCCCGGGTCAGTTAACCGAGTGACACTCCACTGTAGGTCCTCCTCGGACATGGCGCTCTCAGAGTCGGGGTTCACCTTCCCATTAAATGCAAATTAAGCAAGAGGACTCTTCCCCCTCCCCCCTCTCTCTCTCTCTCATCTCCTCATAGCAATTTATCGTGTGATTTAATAGGCTTGAATGAAGCCTATGGTTTTATGGTCAATAGAATGTCCAGGCGCTCAATAGGATGCCCAGGCGCTCAATAGAATGCCCAGGCGCTCAATAGGATGCCCAGGCGCTCAATAGAATGCCCAGGCGCTCAATAGGATGCCAAGGCGCTCAATAGGATGCCCAGGCGCTCAATAGAATGCCCAGGCGCTCAATAGAATGCCCAGGCGCTCAATAGAATGCCCAGGCGCTCAATAGGATGCCCAGGCGCTCAATAGAATGCCCAGGCGCTCAATAGGATGCCCAGGCGCTCAATAGGATGCCCAGGCGCTCAATAGAATGCCCAGGCGCTCAATAGAATGCCCAGGCGCTCAATAGGATGCCCAGGCGCTCAATAGAATGCCCAGGCGCTCAATAGGATGCCCAGGCGCTCAATAGAATGCCCAGGCGCTCAATAGGATGCCCAGGCGCTCAATAGGATGCCCAGGCGCTCAATAGAATGCCCAGTCGCTCAATAGAATGCCCAGGCGCTCAATAGAATACCCAGGCGCTCAATAGGATGCCAGGCGCTCAATAGAATGCCCAGGCGCTCAATAGGATGCCCAGGCGCTCAATAGGATGCCCAGGCGCTCAATAGAATGCCCAGGCGCTCAATAGAATGCCCAGGCGCTCAATAGGATGCCCAGGCGCTCAATAGAATGCCCAGGCGCTCAATAGGATGCCCAGGCGCTCAATAGAATGCCCAGGCGCTCAATAGGATGCCCAGACGCTCAATAGGATGCCCAGGCGCTCAATAGAATGCCCAGGCGCTCAATAGGATGCCCAGACGCTCAATAGGATGCCCAGGCGCTCAATAGGATGCCCAGGCGCTCAATAGGATGCCCAGGCGCTCAATAGGATGCCCAGGCGCTCAATAGGATGCCCAGGCGCTCAATAGAATGCCCAGGCGCTCAATAGGATGCCCAGGCGCTCAATAGGATGCCCAGGCGCTCAATAGAATGCCCAGGCGCTCAATAGGATGCCCAGGCGCTCAATAGGATGCCCAGGCGCTCAATAGGATGCCCAGGCGCTCAATAGGATGCCCAGGCGCTCAATAGGATGCCCAGGCGCTCAATAGGATGCCCAGGCGCTCAATAGGATGCCCAGGCGCTCAATAGAATGCCCAGGCGCTCAATAGAATGCCCAGGCGCTCAATAGGATGCCCAGGCGCTCAATAGGATGCCCAGGCGCTCAATAGGATGCCCAGGCGCTCAATAGAATGCCCAGGCGCTCAATAGGATGCCCAGACGCTCAATAGGATGCCCAGGCGCTCAATAGGATGCCCAGGCGCTCAATAGGATGCCCAGGCGCTCAATAGGATGCCCAGGCGCTCAATAGGATGCCCAGGCGCTCAATAGAATGCCCAGGCGCTCAATAGGATGCCCAGGCGCTCAATAGGATGCCCAGGCGCTCAATAGGATGCCCAGGCGCTCAATAGAATGCCCAGGCGCTCAATAGAATGCCCAGGCGCTCAATAGGATGCCCAGACGCTCAATAGGATGCCCAGGCGCTCAATAGGATGCCCAGGCGCTCAATAGGATGCCCAGGCGCTCAATAGAATGCCCAGGCGCTCAATAGAATGCCCAGGCGCTCAATAGAATGCCCAGGCGCTCAATAGGATGCCCAGGCGCTCAATAGAATGCCCAGGCGCTCAATAGAATGCCCAGGCGCTCAATAGAATGCCCAGGCGCTCAATAGAATGCCCAGGCGCTCAATAGGATGCCCGGACGCTCAATAGGATGCCCAGGCGCTCAATAGGATGCCCAGGCGCTCAATAGGATGCCCAGGCGCTCAATAGGATGCCCAGGCGCTCAATAGGATGCCCAGGCGCTCAATAGGATGCCCAGGCGCTCAATAGGATGCCCAGGCGCTCAATAGAATGCCCAGGCGCTCAATAGGATGCCCAGGCGCTCAATAGGATGCCCAGGCGCTCAATAGGATGCCCAGGCGCTCAATAGGATGCCCAGGCGCTCAATAGGATGCCCAGGCGCTCAATAGGATGCCCAGGCGCTCAATAGGATGCCCAGGCGCTCAATAGGATGCCCAGGCGCTCAATAGGATGCCCAGGCGCTCAATAGGATGCCCAGGCGCTCAATCGGATGCCCAGGCGCTCAATAGGATGCCCAGGCGCTCAATAGGATGCCCAGGCGCTCAATAGGATGCCCAGGCGCTCAATAGGATGCCCAGGCGCTCAATAGGATGCCCAGGCGCTCAATAGGATGCCCAGGCGCTCAATAGGATGCCCAGGCGCTCAATAGGATGCCCAGGCGCTCAATAGGATGCTCAGGTAATCACATGTGCTCCGTCAATGGGACAGGTAATAACCAGACTCCACATTCACACAAATATCTGTCACCAGAACAGGCAGAAAAACATAAGAAATGGATGACCAAAATGGCCGCTGTTTGTGGGGTGTAGACACACAAGCCAGAACTAGGGCAAGTGTTCCTGTCAAGGACCTCCACACATGGGTGCAAGGAATACCCAGGGCACTGGTACTGGCACCTGGCCAGTGCCCGTGCGAGGTGCATGGGTACTGGCGGATGGCGTCAAACGCGGTTGAAGCTGGCGTCACGGGGCGACGCCTGGCGCCATGGGGAATGGCCCCCCCCCCCATGGCAGGGGTTCGATATCCCTAAAACAGGAAACTGGCAGATGAAATGGCAAGGGCCAAGAACTAGAGCTGGATGCTGAAGACTCGAATAGATGAGAGCAAGTATGTGAGAACACACACACACACACACACACACACACACACACACACACACACACACACACACACACACACACACACACACACACACACATCACGGAGGTTTTTGCATTGTTTTATGCGCAGGAAATATTTCTGGCGGGTAGTGAACGGTCTCACAAGTTTTAAGAAACATTTACCGAGACAAGGAGATGATGTTCCTCCTCTCTACTTAAGTGTTCTACTGTGTTGCTGCAGTGGTGGTGAGTGCTCTTGCTGCTGAGTGAGGGAGAGAGGGAGGGAGGGAGAGAGAGGGAGGGAGGGAGGGAGAGAGAGGAACAGTAACATTACAATGAGTAGTTGGATAGTAACATTACATTGAATGATTGGACAATCATTATACAGTGAATGGTTGGACAATTACATTACAATGAGTGGTTGGTGAATAACATTACAATGATTTGTTGGTCAAGAACATTGCAATGAGTGGTTGGTCAAGAACATTGCAATGAGTGGTTGGACAATAACATTATAACGAGTTATATATTATATATATATATACATATATATATATATATATATATACATATATATATATATATATATATATATATATATATATATATATATATATATATATATATAAATATATATATATATATATATATATATATATATATATATATATATATATATATATATATATATATATATATATATATATATATATATATATATATATATATATATATATATATATATATGAAATGTCCGCATAAAGGTAAGAATTTTATCTTTCGAAGTATATAGAGAATTAATGATGAAGCAAATGCTCCTTTTTTGATAAAATTCTCATTCAAGATTCAAAAGTTATGAATTTCCGTTTTCTTTGAGGGGAACACCTCAGATCTACAGGGCCAAGCGTGACAGATTACTCTGTTGTCACTTTTACTTAACTGGCGGCAAACTAGGCTGTTGTAAGAATTATTCCAGAAGGTTCCAGAAGTTCGAGTAGGGATCTGACCTCTCAACAACGCCCAGTCCCCTGGGAATTAGCAGGTCTGAGTCACAAATGGCGGGCATCTTTGTTCATAGCTGCGTATAATGAACCATCCTATAGTATTCAGTAATTTAGAGAAAATTAGCCTTTATTCATTTTGCATTAAAATTGTATTGTATAATAGTACTGGATACAATATCAAGAGTATTCTAATTATTGAGTTTAAGTCACCATCAGTGACGTCACGAATCAGATCTAACTTTTAAGGCGGAGTGACCGGCGGTCATAGGTCAGCAGGGTTGACATGTCTAGTATTTCTCAAAGTTCAATTAACCATTTTGGGGATCGGGAACAGCTCTTCCGTTAGATGTTTGTAATTTAATTCAGTAAAATAATTCAACCAGTCTGGATCAATTAAGTACAACAGAGGTTAATTGTTATAACTTAAACCTGGCTAGTAACTTGGTAAAACTTTGACTAGGCGGAAGGATACAATGTTCTAGTCTGGGCTAGGCCAGACGAGGACAAATCAGTGTGGTCACGGAAGCAGCTGGGAGAGGTCAAACATCTTACCTCTCCCCGAGACCAGCCCAACATCTTAGCTGGAAAACATAGAGGTATAGTTGCTATGGTTATGTATAGAAATAGTCTCAATTGCCATTCAGGTCAAGTAGGGAGTGTTAAAGTGACAGGGAGTGAACATATTTAGATTTTGTTTTAGTTTTCTTTTAATAAATTAAATTTGTTGTTAATTTGCATTTTATTGTTTCCATTTGGTTATGTGTATACTTGTCCTGGTCACGTGGTCCACACGAGGCAGAGTTGGATTGGGCGCCGATTCTAACATCGAATCATTCCCGTGTAATTAATTCCACACTCAAGTTTCCGAGGTTATAAACTACTAGTGGGGATCAAGCCCCAAGGTTGATTAATTAGCGTGATCGATCCAGACCTCGATCATTGCTCTGTGTTACTGGTCTGGTGGTGGCAGCAGAGGTGACTCTAGGGTTTTGCTCAGAGCTTAGGTCACGTCATACTGGGTGTAGAATCCTAAGTCGGTCAATCGTCTTAGGACCACGTGGCGTGGAGTTGGCTTTGGTAAAAGTTTTGGAGTCCCTTGGTAGAGAATAAAAAGTAAGAATACGGGTAGAGGGCAAAGAAGGAAGAGAAGTAGAGAGAGGACTCAAACCCGTGTTACAATGGTGGCAGCGGTTTGGGGAGTAGGAGACGGAAAACGGGGCGAAGGAAGGAAGGAACTGAGTTAGGAAGAAGAAGAGAACGAGAAGGGAAAGGATAGAGGCTGAGGGATAAAGGATAGTCATTGGTTACATGATGACTATTTAGTTTTGTGTTTAAATAACTACAATGTGCTACACTGCACTTATAGGCAAGCACTAACAGGTGGGAGGTGACGTAGTATCGTGCGGATATGAGCTGGTCCCAGCGCTACGAGAAGGGTCTAAGACCTGGGAAATTATTTACCTCTCTATGGCATCGCTACGCTTTCAACAAACTTAACTTAACCTATCCTAACCCATCGTAACTTAGACCAACCCAACCTAACTTAACCTATCCTAACCCATCGTAACTTAGACCAACCCAACCTAACTTAACCTATCCTAACCCATCGTAACTTAGACCAACCCAACCTAACTTAACCTATCCTAACCCATCGTAACTTAGACCAACCCAACCTAACTTAACCCGTCCCACTCACCCCCGCCAGTGATTTGATCTGTGTTCCAGTCCTTGCCAGAGAGGATTGACTGGGTACCAATCCTTTATTATTCACCTCTGTTCACCCAGGAGTAATTCACCCAGAACATACGTACACTTCCTGTAGGTAGTGTACATACATTATCTGCCCATAGTACATGTACATTGTTATTGTTCTGATGGCTGGTTGGTGTGTGTTGTGATGGCTGGTTGGTGTGTGTTGTGATGGCTGGTTGGTGTTTGTTGTGATGGCTGGTTGGTGTTTGTTGTGATGGCTGGTTGGTGTGTGTTGTGATGGCTGGTTGGTGTGTGTTGTGATGGCTGGTTGGTGTGTGTTCTGATGGCTGGTTGGTGTGTGTTGTGATGGCTGGTTGGTGTTTGTTGTGATGGCTGGTTGGTGTTTGTTGTGATGGCTGGTTGGTGTTTGTTGTGATGGCTGGTTGGTGTTTGTTCTGATGGCTGGTTGGTGTTTGTTCTGATAGCTGGTTGGTGTTTGTTGTGATGGCTGGTTGGTGTTTGTTGTGATGGCTGGTTGGTGTGTGTTGTGATGGCTGGTTGGTGTTTGTTGTGATGGCTGGTTGGTGTGTGTTGTGATGGCTGGTTGGTGTGTGTTGTGATGGCTGGTTGGTGTGTGTTGTGATGGCTGGTTGGTGTGTGTTGTGATGGCTGGTTGGTGTTTGTTGTGATGGCTGGTTGGTGTGTGTTGTGATGGCTGGTTGGTGTGTGTTGTGATGGCTGGTTGGTGTGTGTTGTGATGGCTGGTTGGTGTGTGTTGTGATGGCTGGTTGGTGTTTGTTGTGATGGCTGGTTGGTGTGTGTTGTGATGGCTGGTTGGTGTTTGTTGTGATGGCTGGTTGGTGTGTGTTGTGATGGCTGGTTGGTGTGTGTTGTGATGGCTGGTTGGTGTGTGTTGTGATGGCTGGTTGGTGTGTGTTGTGATGGCTGGTTGGTGTTTGTTGTGATGGCTGGTTGGTGTGTGTTGTGATGGCTGGTTGGTGTTTGTTGTGATGGCTGGTTGGTGTGTGTTGTGATGGCTGGTTGGTGTGTGTTGTGATGGCTGGTTGGTGTTGAGTAATTATGTATGTGAGGTAGTTGTAAGTCGTATATCAGATGTGACAGGTATACTGATGCGGTATATCAGCTGTGATAGGTATACTGATGCGGTATATCAGCTGTGACAGGTATACTGATGCGGTATATCAGCTGTGACAGGTATAGCGATGTGGTGGGGATTGAACAGTTAATAACACCAATCGTACCCGAGCAGAGCGACATACACAATATAGGATTGTTGACACTATGCCTACTCTTGTTTTATTATTATTTTATATATATATTGTAATATATATGACCATTGAAATTGAGCTTGTTGTCAGTGGGAACACCAAAGAGAGTTTGTTCAGCTCTGCTCGCAGTCTGGAGAATGTTTTTTTCTATTAGACAAATTAGCTTATTTCAAAATATTCTTTAACATGTTGACCAGACCACACACTAGAAAGTGAAGGGACGACGACGTTTCGGTTCATCCTGGACCATTCTCAAGTCGATTGTGTTATTTAACATGCTTTTTCAATGTTAAGTGTGAGTTTGGTAGTAGATAGTCACATGTGGACTGTTGGGTATTCACTGTGTCGGAATATCTGGGTAAATGATTCAGAAAATGTAGAGTGTATCCTCAGGAAATATTCCAGGCTTCAGGTGTGGCCTGGAATGTGGGAATACATCACTGACAGACAGGTATATATACCAGAGATGAGTGGACCAGGTATATACACTCCCTTGTGTTAATTGGCAGGGTGGGAGAAGTTAACAAAAATGGTTATTCAGGTTAATTAACGTCAAATACCTTTACGAAAGTCAACAAAATCCACTACGGGGTTCACTAATTTTTTGCCCAAGGGTTTCGTATATCATATTAATCCCATTTACAGGCCATAGTTGTTGATATTAGTGAAGCCTCCACTTTCATGGATTGGGATTACTACACCTTTTTTTTAACAAAATCAGGAAGGCTCAGAATCCTTGTGATTTAAACCCGGTCCCATAACACTTGAGATATTTTTTGCTTAGAAATGTGAAATGATATTTCCAGCGACTCACAAAAGATGGTCTGGGTTCTTTGTGAGAGAAGATGGTCTCTTGCAGTCGGCTAGTCCCATCACCGCCCCTTCTGGCGGTGGAGTGGGGCATGGGGAGGGTGATGGGGCTAGAGGGGGGGGGGGAAGAAGCGGTGAGGACGAGGATAGTAATGGAGTGAAAGAGGATGATAATAATGGTGGTGTGGGATGGGATGGGATGGGATGGGGAGGGTAGAAGTGGTGATGAAATCCTATAGGTGATTTCTTAAGCTTGGAGGGATGGGGGAACAGGGGCTCTACCCCCCTCCCTGTTTCCCCAAGGGGGGGGGGGGAGGCTGGGGCTGTACCCCTATCCACGGGGTACAGGGACTGTTTCCCTCTGAACCCCCAATGGGGGGGGACATGCCATGGTTTACAGGACTCGGGGCAAGAGGGTGACAACCCCGACTGGCAGTAAGGGTATTCGTCAACTACCTATACCGTGGGAAGCAGACCCATGCAGCGTCCAGAACTCAGCCAAATTTTCCTGGGGGTCACCATCTCTCTCTCTAGTGGCCCCGACGAGGACAGAAAGCCGGCGGCTTGTCCATGGTTCTATTTCCGCATGACACAAACATGTTGGTAAAGGTTTTCTTTCACGTCATACAGCTATTCACCTAGCAGTAATTGGTACCAAGGAGTTAGCAAACTGTTGTGGGTGGCATCGTGGTAAATGTCAGTAGTTGGCCCAAGGGACATCAGTACCCTGATAAGCATCTGATAAATGTCTCCCCCTAGTCTCACACACTAACCAAATACACTAACCAAAACATACTATCCCTCCCCTCCTCTTTCCCATCCTACCATCCCTCCCTCCCTACCCCCAACCCCCCCTCCCCCCTCCAAACAGCCTCCAACTCCTCCCTGTCTCCCATTACCACTTCCGAGCTTTTATCAGTCTTTCCTGTGTCTCTCTTCCAGTATATGTTAAGATTGTTTGGTAAGACCTTTTAAAGTATTTGTATTTCATCCATTTAACTCTTTATAATCATGTTAACTTATCTGTATAGCCAATTTAATTTCCTTGTATATTCAGATTAATTAAACTTTTTAACCAATTTAAGTTCTCTTTATAGCCAATTTATGTTCTTTTAAGTCTTAACATAACTTATTTTAATCGACAATTTAACTATTTTTTATTGCTAACGTAACATTTCTTTGTTAATGGTGAAATTAACTTGGATTAACAGTAAATTTAACTAAAGTTGAAAGACAATTTAATTTGTCATTCCGTTTAACCTTTATCAATAGAGAATTTAACTCGTAATCTTAGCCAATTTAGCGTCTGGTTATTGACAATTTAAGTTCTCACTGAATGATTTATAAATCAATGGTTCAACCTATTTTAACCACCACATCCGACCCTACTCACAACACATAACTCTTTGTGAGTGATGGTCTCTGGAACTGTTTGGTGACCCTGGATGGGTAGGTGTGTGTGTTGTGTTCTGTTTGTCTCTTGTTTGTGTTCTGTGTCTTGTTTGTGTTCTGTTTGTGTCTTGTTTGTGTCTTGGTTGTGTCTTGTTTGTGTTCTGTTTGTGTCTTGTTTGTGTTCTGTGTCTTGTTTGTGTTTTGTTTGTGTTCTGTTTGTGTTCTGTTTGTGTCTTGTTTGTGTTCTGTGTCTTGTTTGTGTTCTGTTTGTGTCTTGTTTGTGTTCTGTGTCTTGTTTGTGTTCTGTTTGTGTCTTGTTTGTGTTTTGTTTGTGTCTTGTTTGTGTTCTGTGTCTTGTTTGTGTTCTGTTTGTGTCCTGTTTGTGTCTTGTTCGTGTTCGGTTTGTGTTCTGTTTGTGTCTTGGTTGTGTCGTGTTTGTGTCGTGTTTGTGTTCTGTTTGTGTATGTTTGTATATACAGCTCTTTGCTGTTGTTTGTATATTCACCTGTTTGTATATGTATTCTTGATTGTGTTGTTAAGCCAGCATGGTGTTGTTTACCGGCATATACTTATGTTGATCTTGGGCATTTACAAACACAGATAAACACAAAACAAACAAATTTGCAGGAAAAGTTGGTGGCAAACAAAACAAAAACAAAGAAATGACAGAAAAAGACTCATAGACAGCGACAAATGTAAACAAAATAATATCCCAAATGGGCCAGAGAAAAACACAAACAAACACACACAAACAATCGATAAAACAAACAGATTTTCCTCCTGGAATCTCTGGCAAACGTCAAAAGGGGAAACAGAAAACGGGAACTTTGTTTCAGGTCTAACTTCTACATTTTTAAATAGATACCGAGACTGTTTTTAATTGGTCATGGCAATCAGAGAATATCGACGTCATCGCTCTCCATTTTCTTTTCTCCGGCAGGACAAAAAAATTTGACGCCGGATCACGAAGATTTAATTTGACGTTTTTTTGGGTCTCAAATAAAGGGTATGCAAATGAGGAGAAAGTTAATGTTTAGCTCAACCCCTCGGAGTATCTCGTGAGTAATGGTGAATATGTCTCAACCTTTATGTCGTGGGGAATGGCACTGTATTAATGCTATAACTCACATGAGAGAGAGAGAGAGAGAGAGAGAGAGAGAGAGAGAGAGAGAGAGAGAGAGAGAGAGAGAGAGAGAGAGAGAGAGAGAGAGAGAGAGAGAGAGAGAGAGAGAGAGAGAGAGAGACGGAGAGAGAGAGAGTGTGAGAGAGTGTGAGAGTGAGTGAGTGAGTGAGTGAGTGAGTGAGTGAGTGAGTGAGTGAGTGAGTGAGTGAGTCATACTCGCTATATTTTACTGTATTCTTAGTGTCTGAATCATTCACGCTGATTCAGACACAAACGTTTCAGTGACGTTCTCACATTTGATTCTGAAAAATCAAACGGCCGGGTAAACAGTCTTAATTCTACAGCCATTACTGTTGGTTTCCTGTTGTTGGCAACAGGAAACCTGCTTGGCTCTTCCTAGCGTCCCCAACTACTCGTACCTATCCTGGGATGCAACCCACGATTACTGCCTAACTACCACAGAGGGAACAGTAGCATCAGGTGAAAGATTTTTGTTTACCCACCCCCTCCAATGATTATTTGCACAAGTAAATTATTTAATGCCTCGTTTTGTTATCAGGCGACTTGGGAGATAGTTTAATTAGATCAATAATTAAATAAATATGTTCGTGGAGGCTGAGGCACTAAATATGGTAAGGAGACGAGACTGAAGGAGTTTCCTTATATTTCGTATCGTAGCCAGTCTTGCTGACCGGACCCGGAGACGTCGTCTCGACGTATTGAAACCCAAAGCTACAGCAAGAAATAATCATATTGATTGAGGAGAATTAATTATAATTAAATAATTGTATTAAATATGCGAGACAAATTAAAAAAAATATTCATTATCATAAAAAAGAGATAATTGAAACAAAAAAATAGGTCCAATATATGCATAGTTCAGGGCTAATGTTCATGATGTTATTCTTATATGTTGAATTGATATAGTTATACGCCTTTCAGTCATTCAGCTCGAGGCTAATGTTGTTGTATTCAGCACCTCCACTACAAGACCCCAAGTCTCTTAAACGACTAAATAATGCATTCGAGGCCAGTCTTTTTGTGACACTGGGGTGACACAGGGGGGGGGGTGACACTGGGGGGTGACACAGGGGGGGTGACACTGGGGGTGACACTTGGGGTGACACTGGGGGGTGACACTGGGGGGTGACACTGGGGGGTAACACTGGGGGGTGACACTGGGGGTGACACTGGGGGGTGACACTTGGGGTGACACTGGGGGGTGACACTGAGGGGTGACACTGGGGGGTGACACAGGGGGGTGACACTGGGGGGTGACACAGGGGGGGTGACACTGGGGGGTGACACAGGGGGGTGACACTGGGGGGTGACACTGGGGGGTAACACTGGGGGGTGACACTGGGGGTGACACTGGGGGGTGACACTTGGGGTGACACTGGGGGGTGACACTGGGGGGTGACACTGGGGGGTAACACTGGGGGGTGACACTGGGGGTGACACTGGGGGGTGACACTTGGGGTGACACTGGGGGGTGACACTGAGGGGTGACACTGGGGGTGACACTGGGGGGTGACACAGGGGGGTGACACTGGGGGGTGACACAGGGGGGGTGACACTGGGGGGTGACACTGGGGGTGACACAGGGGGGTGACACTGGGGGGTGACACTGGGGGGTGACACTGGGGGGTGACACTTGGGGTGACACTGGGGGGTGACACTGGGGGGGTGACACTGGGTGGGTGACACTGGGGGGTGACACTGGGGGGTAACACTTGGGGTGACACTGGGGGTGGACACTGGGGGTGACACAGGGGGGTGACACTAGGGGGGGGGAGGGTGCCACTATAACTATGCTGCTTTAATATTTTTTTCCTACGCCTATACCGATAATACACCTCATCATAGTAATTACAAAGGGATCAGTTAGACGCATCCATTAACACGTACACCTACGCTAAGGTCTACGTAGAAATGCTGCGTAGACCTACGCTAATTTGTAATCAACATTTTTTTTGGGTGGTGAGGGGATTATACCCACATTTCTAAATACGACCAGCTTATCAAATGAAGTGTATGGCACGTTCTGCAGTGTATGGCAAGTGCACGTTCACCAGTGTATGGCCAGTGTACGTTCACCAGTGTACGTTCACCAGTGTATGGCCAGTGTACGTTCACCAGTGAATGGCCAGTGTACGTTCACCAGTGTACGTTCACCAGTGTACGTTCACCAGTGTATGGCCAGTGCACGTTCACCAGTGTATGGCCAGTGTACGTTCACCAGTGTATGGCAAGTGCACGTTCACCAGTGTATGGCCAGTGCACGTTCACCAGTGTACGGCCAGTGCACGTTCACCAGTGTATGGCCAGTGTACGTTCACCAGTGTACGTTCACCAGTGTATGGCCAGTGCACGTTCACCAGTGTACGTTCACCAGTGTATGGCCAGTGCACGTTCACCAGTGTATGGCCAGTGTACGTTCGCCAGTGTATGGCCAGTGCACGTTCACCAGTGTATGGCCAGTGTACGTTCACCAGTGTATGGCCAGTGTACGTTCACCAGTGTATGGCCAGTGTACGTTCACCAGTGTATGGCCAGTGTACGTTCACCAGTGTACGTTCACCAGTGTATGGCAAGTGTACGTTCACCAGTGTATGGCCAGTGCACGTTCACCAGTGTATGGCCAGTGCACGTTCACCAGTGTATGGCCAGTGCACGTTCACCAGTGTATGGCCAGTGTACGTTCACCAGTGTATGGCCAGTGCACGTTCACCAGTGTATGGCCAGTGCACGTTCACCAGTGTATGGCCAGTGCACGTTCACCAGTGTATGGCCAGTGTACGTTCACCAGTGTATGGCACCACCAACATATATGGGTTAGATCAATTCCGTTCTACAGTCAACATTACATAATGATTTCACTGCTTGGCTTACAGGGGCGTTTGTAATGGATTCGGGGAAGTGTAACTTACTGCCATTCTCATATATCTTGATCCTTTCCTCAACAAATTCTGGGAGCCAGACAAGCAAAGCCACAAAATACCATTGAAGAACACAGGAGGATTGAACTCTAATGTGGCGGCTCCAATAAAATTACTACACATTTGATCAAACGTTTGATGGCTTCCTATAAACACTAAACTTAAAATAATTTATGGACAGAACTTTGATCTGAATGCGTTGGAGTTTCATTACTTTATCTATCAACATAGAACTTAGAAGATGGAACAAAGACTTACAAGATGATAATTAAGGTTTAAAGTCTCTGGTCAAGGTACTGAACCTCATCAACATACCTGTAACAGAATTAATCAGTAATATACTAAATAAAAACATAATTTAGAAAATCATCTCCAAATATAAGTTACTTAACACAGTAGATAGAAGCTTCATGACAAATGTTTGAGCATAAAAATTACACTTAAAATTAAGGTTGTTTTCTTTAAATAAAAGTTTAATTAATTCACTAATGGTAGATGCAGGTAAATCTAAATTAAATTGAATAGTTTTTTGAAGATAATTTCCAATAAATCATCCACAGAATCATTGTAAACAGAGCTGTTTCGTTAAACCTCACAACGTCCCAGAACTAAAAGGCATGAGTTACGAGGAAAGGCTGCGTGAAATGGGATTTCGAGTGTCTCCCGACACTAGAAGACAGTAAGGGAGACATGATCACTACCTACAAAATTCTCAGAGGAATTGACAGGGAAGATAAAGATAAACTGTTTAACACTGGTGGTACGTGAACAAGTGGACACAAGTGGAAACTTAGTACCCAAATGAGCCACAGGAACGTCAGAAAGAACTTTTTCAGTGTCAGAGTAGTTAACAGATGGAATGTATTAGGCAGTGATGTGGTGGAGGCTGACCCTATACACAGTTTCAAGTGTAGATATGATAGAGCCCAATAGGCCCAGGAATCTGTACACTAGTTGATTGACAGTTGAGAGGCGGGGACCAAAGAGCCGGAGCTCAACCTCCGCAAGGACAACTAGGTGAGTTCATTTAAAATCTAGGCCTACCCTCGACCTTTCTATGAGCGTCACGTACCCGAAACCATTCCCTCTGCCAGCAGTCAGGATTAGCCATCTTATTCAGATTGGTGCCTGTATACCAAACAGTCTACTGTTGCCTCTACACCAAGCACAATGGTGTCTGGTGTGGAGTGTATACAGTTTACCATGCTACCCCACGCCTGACACTCTCCCTTCTATACCTGTACCCACTCTCTTTCTCTCTCTCTCGAGTGCCCAATTCTCTCTCTCTCTGCTCCTACGTCTTCTTCCTCTTCCTTTCTCTCCTCTCGAATCTCTCCTTCCCTCTTCCTTTCCTACATGTATCCAGACCTGTTCATTATAATTTTCTGCTCGAGAGAAAAATGATGAGTCTTACTGAAAGGAGCTCGTCCTCCATGACCCCTGGCTGGGAGGGGTGTGGAATGGGACAAGATTGTGTTTACCCTCCCTCTCTCCCTCTCTCTCTCTCCCCTATATCATACATTTTTATTTATCAATCTTATCTCTCTATTCCTTAATTCGGAGACATGCTCATGTGATGCTTTAACAGGCGTCCAACCCACCCTGAAAATTAAGCATTTATTCTGCAATGCAGTTATATAACCATGCAACTTGACCCCAATATATATACTTATTCCACAATGCCATTATATGCAGTTAGTGCTCAGCTTTAGAGCAAAATGCAGGTCTATAACAATGTACCTATACATCTAAATACTCTTATTTTATGTCCAAAATAAACCATGTGGAACCTGTCAAACTTCTTTGAGTATTGAATAATATTAAACTGTAACTATTGGCGGAGAATTTCACAAATGCGACGCTAACTGCACTATTTCGTACTCCTGAGTAGAGCAGTTACCAACCAGTCCTGGAGTATGCGGGCCCAGCATGGATCCCGTACCTTGTCACACACAGGAGGAAGTTGGAAAGAGTTCAGAGGTATGCCACTAGGCTAGTTCCAGAACTAAGAGGCATGAGTAATGAGGAAAGGCTGCGTGAAATGCCCCTCACGACACTGGAAGACAGAAGAGTAAGGGGAGACATGATCACTACCTACACAATTCTCAGAGGAATTGACAGGGTAAATAAGGAAAAACTGTTTAACACTGGTGGTACGCGAACAAGGGGACACAGGTGGAAACTGAGTACCCAAATGAGCCACAGTGACGTTAGAAAGAACTTTTTCAGTGTCAGAGTAGTTAACAGGTGGAATGTATTAGGCAGTGATGTGGTGGAGGCTGACTCCATACACAGTTTATAATGTAGATATGATAGAGCCCAATACGCTCAGAAATATGTACACCAGTTGATTGACAGTTGAGAGGCGGGACCAAAGAGCCAAAGCTCAACCCCCGCAAGCACAACTAGGTGAGTACACACACACACACACACGGTGGGCAACGCCCATCCCTCAGGTGGGCCACGCCCATCCCTCAGGTGAGCCACGCCCATCCCTCAGGTGAGCCACGCCCATCCCTCAGGTGAGCCACGCCCATCTCTCAGGTGAGCCACGCCCATCCCTCAGGTGGGCCACGCCCATCCCTCAGGTGAGCCACGCCCATCCCTCAGGTGAGCCACGCCCATCCCTCAGGTGAGCCACGCCCATCCCTCAGGTGAGCCACGCCCATCCCTCAGGTGAGCCACGCCCATCCCTCAGGTGGACCACGCCCATCCCTCAGGTGAGCCACGCCCATCCCTCAGGTGAGCAACGCCCATCCCTCAGGTGGACCACGCCCATCCCTCAGGTGAGCCACGCCCATCCCTCAGGTGAGCCACGCCCATCCCTCAGGTGAGCCACGCCCATCCCTCAGGTGGACCACGCCCATCCCTCAGGTGAGCCACGC
This sequence comes from Procambarus clarkii, assembly GCF_040958095.1. NCBI lineage: Eukaryota > Metazoa > Arthropoda > Malacostraca > Decapoda > Cambaridae > Procambarus > Procambarus clarkii. The sequence goes on from NC_091222.1 coordinate 7,078,967, forward strand.
CCATCCCTCAGGTGAGCCACGCCCATCCCTCAGGTGAGCCACGCCCATCCCTCAGGTGAGCCACGCCCATCCCTCAGGTGGGCCACGCACATCCCTCAGGTGGGCCACGCCCATCCCTCAGGTGAGCCACGCCCATCCCTCAGGTGAGCCACGCCCATCCCTCAGGTGGGCCACGCCCATCCCTCAGGTGAGCCACGCCCATCCCTCAGGTGAGCCACGCCCATCCCTCAGGTGAGCCACGCCCATCCCTCAGGTGAGCCACGCCCATCTCTCAGGTGAGCCACGCCCATCCCTCAGGTGGGCCACGCCCATCCCTCAGGTGGGCCACGCCCATCCCTCAGGTGAGCCACGCCCATCCCTCAGGTGAGCCACGCCTATCTCTCAGGTGAGCCACGCCCATCCCTCAGGTGGGCCACGCCCATCCCTCAGGTGGGCCACGCCCATCCCTCAGGTGGGCCACGCCCATCCCTCAGGTGAGCCACGCCCATCCCTCAGGTGAGCCACGCCCATCCCTCAGGTGAGCCACGCCCATCCCTCAGGTGAGCCACGCCCATCCCTCAGGTGAGCCACGCCCATCCCTCAGGTGAGCCACGCCCATCCCTCAAGTGAGCCACGCCCATCTCTCAGGTGAGCCACGCCCATCCCTCAGGTGGGCCACGCCCCACCCTTCACTTGGACGGTCGGGGATTGAACGCCGACCTGCATGAAGGCAGACCGTCGCTCTACCGTCCAGCCCATCAGGTGACCCTGGGCTCCTGGTGGGGTTCACATACACTATTTTCCCACACCCCGAACACCTTGTTGAGGCAGGGTGGGGGCTTTGGTGGCTGGGAGCCGCTCATCCACTATACTGTTGCCTCAAAGAAGGAATTTTGGGCCTTTTTGGTGTTCATTAGAGTTAAATCCCGCTCCGTGCAGTCGTTAGTGCAAATCACCTTCTGCCAGCTATCTTTGTCAATCGAAAAGATGACCATAGTTCCGTACACAAGCCCGGTAATTAGGCCCAACACGGTTAAGACCTTCATAATCTTCCACAAGACACAATGTACCCACCAAAGGCCTCTTCTCATGGTGGCAAGGAAGCGTTTATTGTTGGTGTGCGGGGAGGTGGAGAGCCCGTGGGTGAACCCTCCACTATCCTCCTCAAGACACCTCACACCGTAACTTTTCTCCGTCTCCCAGGTGGTCGTGTCCTTGTCCTTCTCCCAGGTCGTGGTCGTGTCACCATCTTCGCCGTAGATTCTACCGTTTCTTAATTTCATCTTGGATCTTATACTTAATTGTTAAGTAAATAATAATAAATCAAGTTGTGACGCTGCCTCTACAGTGAACTATCATAGTTAGTGATAATTTAGTTAGGTTGGAAAGATATTGGGAGACGGAGAATAGCAGCAGGAAGTGTGTGAGAATTAATATCTGGTACAAGTGTTGTAGTGTGATAGTGACATGACAGGAGTACAGTACAAGAGAGAGAGAGAGATCCCATGATGCATGTCGAACAGAAAGAGACAGTTATGCTAATTACCACCTTCCCCCCCCCCCCCCCATAACAGCCCAACAGCCTGGTGAGCGGCTTTGATCACCACCGCGGCGTCAGTGTAGGGAGGCTAATCACCCCTGACATAACCACTGATTAAAGAGGCAGCAGAGCAGGTGACGCCCCTAAGCAGAACACATATATACACCGAGAAGTGTGTGTATACATACACATCCCATATCTCCCTGTGTATACCCTGCCAGTTTACAATACTTCTGGAATATATGTCCAGAGGGCGAAATATATGTACCTGCGGGTTGGTGGGTAAACTAGCGTCACTGTCCTATTAACTATCATGCAGTTAATAGCCACAATACTATCATACAATATGCAGACGATGTGGCGCAGTGGTAAAACACTCATTCGGCATTTCGGGAGTGTGTTGGCCTGGGTTCGTATCTTGGTTAGGGAGGATTGACTGGGCACCAAACCTTCACTGTAGCCTCTGTTCACCCAACAGTAAATAGGTACCTGGTTGTTAAACGATTTGGCGGGTCGTATTCTGGGGGATAAAATTGAATTAAGGACTTGCCCGAAACGCTATGCGTGCTAGTGGCTTTACCCTAGAAGGTGAAGGGTAGGGAAGGTGGTGAAGGGTAGGGAAGGTGGTGAAGGGTAGGGAAGGTGGTGAAGGGTAGGGAAGGTGGTGAAGGGTAGGGAAGGTGGTGAAGGGTAGGGAAGGTGGTGAAGGGTAGGGAAGGTGGTGAAGGGTAGGGAAGGTGGTGAAGGGCAGGGAAGGTGGTGAAGGGCAGGGAAGGTGGTGAAGGGTAGGGAAGGTGGTGAAGGGCAGGGAAGGTGGTGAAGGGCAGGGAAGGTGGTGAAGGGTAGGGAAGGTGGTGAAGGGTAGGGAAGGTGGTGAAGGGTAGGGAAGGTGGTGAAGGGTAGGGAAGGTGGTGAAGGGTAGGGAAGGTGGTGAAGGGTATGGAAGGTGGTGAAGGGTAGGGAAGGTGGTGAAGGGTAGGGAAGGTGGTGAAGGGTAGGGAAGGTGGTGAAGGGTAGGGAAGGTGGTGAAGGGTAGGGAAGGTGGTGAAGGGTAGGGAAGGTGGTGAAGGGTAGGGAAGGTGGTGAAGGGTATGGAAGGTGGTGAAGGGTAGGGAAGGTGGTGAAGGGTAGGGAAGGTGGTGAAGGGTAGGGAAGGTGGTGAAGGGTAGGGAAGGTGGTGAAGGGTAGGGAAGGTGGTGAAGGGCAGGGAAGGTGGTGAAGGGTAGGGAAGGTGGTGAAGGGTAGGGAAGGTGGTGAAGGGTAGGGAAGGTGGTGAAGGGTAGGGAAGGTAGTGAAGGGTAGGGAAGGTGGTGAAGGGTAGCGAAGGTGGTGAAGGGTAGGGAAGGTGGTGAAGGGCAGGGAAGGTGGTGAAGGGTAGGGAAGGTGGTGAAGGGTAGGGAAGGTGGTGAAGGGCAGGGAAGGTGGTGAAGGGTAGGGAAGGTGGTGAAGGGCAGGGAAGGTGGTGAAGGGTAGGGAAGGTGGTGAAGGGTAGGGAAGGTGGTGAAGGGCAGGGAAGGTGGTGAAGGGTAGGGAAGGTGGTGAAGGGTAGGGAAGGTGGTGAAGGGTAGGGAAGGTGGAAAAGGGCAAGGAAGGTGGTGAAGGGTAGGGAAGGTAGTGAAGGGTAGGGAAGGTGGTGAAGGGCAGGGAAGGTGGTGAAGGGCAGGGAAGGTGGTGAAGGGTAGGGAAGGTGGTGAAGGGTAGGGAAGGTGGTGAAGGGCAGGGAAGGTGGTGAAGGGCAGGGAAGGTGGTGAAGGGCAGGGAAGGTGGTGAAGGGTAGGGAAGGTGGTGAAGGGTAGGGAAGGTGGTGAAGGGTAAGGAAGGTAGTGAAGGGTAGGGAAGGTGGTGAAGGGTAGGGAAGGTGGTGAAGGGTAGGGAAGGTGGTGAAGGGTAGGGAAGGTGGTGAAGGGTAGGGAAGGTGGTGAAGGGCAGGGAAGGTAGGTGAAGGGTAGGGAAGGTGGTGAAGGGTAGGGAAGGTGGTGAAGGGTAGGGAAGGTGGTGAAGGGTAGGGAAGGTGGTGAAGGGTAGGGAAGGTGGTGAAGGGTAGGGAAGGTGGTGAAGGGTAGGGAAGGTGGTGAAGGGTAGGGAAGGTGGTGAAGGGTAGGGAAGGTGGTGAAGGGTAGGGAAGGTGGTGAAGGGTAGGGAAGGTGGTGAAGGGTAGGGAAGGTGGTGAAGGGTAGGGAAGGTGGTGAAGGGTAGGGAAGGTGGTGAAGGGTAGGGAAGGTGGTGAAGGGTAGGGAAGGTGGTGAAGGGTAGGGAAGGTGGTGAAGGGTAGGGAAGGTGGTGAAGGGTAGGGAAGGTGGTGAAGGGTAGGGAAGGTGGTGAAGGGTAGGGAAGGTGGTGAAGGGTAGGGAAGGTGGTGAAGGGTAGGGAAGGTGGTGAAGGGTAGGGAAGGTGGTGAAGGGTAGGGAAGGTGGTGAAGGGTAGGGAAGGTGGTGAAGGGTAGGGAAGGTGGTGAAGGGTAGGAAGGTGGTGAAGGGTAGGGAAGGTGGTGAAGGGTAGGGAAGGTGGTGAAGGGTAGGGAAGGTGGTGAAGGGTAGGGAAGGTGGTGAAGGGTAGGGAAGGTGGTGAAGGGTAGGGAAGGTGGTGAAGGGCTAGGGAAGGTGGTGAAGGGTAGGGAAGGTGGTGAAGGGTAGGGAAGGTGGTGAAGGGTAGGGAAGGTAGGTGAAGGGTAGGGAAGGTGGTGAAGGGTAGGGAAGGTAGTGAAGGGTAGGGAAGGTGGTGAAGGGTAGGGAAGGTGGTGAAGGGTAGGGAAGGTGGTGAAGGGTAGGGAAGGTGGTGAAGGGTAGGGAAGGTGGTGAAGGGTAGGGAAGGTGGTGAAGGGCAGGGAAGGTGGTGAAGGGTAGGGAAGGTGGTGAAGGGTAGGGAAGGTGGTGAAGGGTAGGGAAGGTAGTGAAGGGTAGGGAAGGTGGTGAAGGGCTTGGAAGGTGGTGAAGGGCAGGGAAGGTGGTGAAGGGTAGGGAAGGTGGTGAAGGGTAGGGAAGGTGGTGAAGGGCTAGGGAAGGTGGTGAAGGGTAGGGAAGGTGGTGAAGGGTAGGGAAGGTGGTGAAGGGTAAGGAAGGTAGTGAAGGGTAGGGAAGGTGGTGAAGGGTAGGGAAGGTAGTGAAGGGTAGGGAAGGTGGTGAAGGGTAGGGAAGGTGGTGAAGGGTAGGGAAGGTGGTGAAGGGTAGGGAAGGTGGTGAAGGGTAGGGAAGGTGGTGAAGGGTAGGGAAGGTGGTGAAGGGTAGGGAAGGTGGTGAAGGGTAGGGAAGGTGGTGAAGGGTAGGGAAGGTGGTGAAGGGTAGGGAAGGTGGTGAAGGGTAGGGAAGGTGGTGAAGGGTAGGGAAGGTGGTGAAGGGTAGGGAAGGTGGTGAAGGGTAGGGAAGGTGGTGAAGGGTAGGGAAGGTGGTGAAGGGTAGGGAAGGTGGTGAAGGGTAAGGAAGGTGGTGAAGGGTAGGGAAGGTGGTGAAGGGCAGGGAAGGTGGTGAAGGGTAGGGAAGGTGGTGAAGGGTAGGGAAGGTGGTGAAGGGTAGGGAAGGTGGTGAAGGTAGGGAAGGTGGTGAAGGGTAGGGAAGGTGGTGAAGGGTAGGGAAGGTGGTGAAGGGTAGGGAAGGTGGTGAAGGGTAGGGAAGGTGGTGAAGGGTAGGGAAGGTGGTGAAGGGTAGGGAAGGTGGTGAAGGGCAGGGAAGGTGGTGAAGGGTAGGGAAGGTGGTGAAGGGTAGGGAAGGTAGGTGAAGGGTAGGGAAGGTGGTGAAGGGTAGGGAAGGTGGTGAAGGGTAGGGAAGGTGGTGAAGGGTAGGGAAGGTGGTGAAGGGTAGGGAAGGTAGTGAAGGGTAGGGAAGGTGGTGAAGGGCAGGGAAGGTGGTGAAGGGCAGGGAAGGTGGTGAAGGGTAGGGAAGGTGGTGAAGGGTAGGGAAGGTGGTGAAGGGTAGGGAAGGTGGTGAAGGGTAGGGAAGGTAGTGAAGGGTAGGGAAGGTGGTGAAGGGTAGGGAAGGTGGTGAAGGGTAGGGAAGGTGGTGAAGGGTAGGGAAGGTGGTGAAGGGTAGGGAAGGTGGTGAAGGGTAGGGAAGGTGGTGAAGGGTAGGGAAGGTGGTGAAGGGTAGGGAAGGTGGTGAAGGGTAGGGAAGGTGGTGAAGGGTAGGGAAGGTGGTGAAGGGTAGGGAAGGTGGTGAAGGGTAGGGAAGGTGGTGAAGGGTAGGGAAGGTGGTGAAGGGTAGGGAAGGTGGTGAAGGGTAGGGAAGGTGGTGAAGGGTAGGGAAGGTGGTGAAGGGTAGGGAAGGTGGTGAAGGGTAGGGAAGGTGGTGAAGGGCTAGGGAAGGTGGTGAAGGGTAGGGAAGGTGGTGAAGGGCAGGGAAGGTGGTGAAGGGTAGGGAAGGTGGTGAAGGGTAGGGAAGGTGGTGAAGGGCAGGGAAGGTGGTGAAGGGTAGGGAAGGTGGTGAAGGGTAGGGAAGGTGGTGAAGGGTAGGAAGGTAGTGAAGGGTAGGGAAGGTGGTGAAGGGTAGGGAAGGTGGTGAAGGGTAGGGAAGGTGGTGAAGGGTAGGGAAGGTGGTGAAGGGTAGGGAAGGTGGTGAAGGGTAGGGAAGGTGGTGAAGGGTAGGGAAGGTGGTGAAGGGTAGGGAAGGTAGTGAAGGGTAGGGAAGGTGGTGAAGGGCAGGGAAGGTGGTGAAGGGCAGGGAAGGTGGTGAAGGGTAGGGAAGGTGGTGAAGGGTAGGGAAGGTGGTGAAGGGCAGGGAAGGTGATGAAGGGCAGGGAATTTGGTGAAGGGTAGGGAAGGTGGTGAAGGGTAGGGAAGGTGTTAGGGAAGGTAGTGAAGGGTAGGGAAGGTGGTGAAGGTTAGGGAAGGTGGTGAAGGGTAGGGAAGGTGGCGAAGGGTAAGGAAGGTGGTGAAGGGTAGCGAAGGTGGTGAAGGGCAGGGAAGGAGGTGAAGGGCACGGAAGGTGGTGAAGGGCAGAAAAGGTGGTGAAGGGTAGGGAAGGTGGTGAAGGGTAGGGAAGGTGGTGAAGGGCAGGGAAGGTGGTGAAGGGTAGGGAAGGTGGTGAAGGGTAGCGAAGGTGTTAGGGAAGGTAGTGAAGGGTAGGGAAGGTGGTGAAGGTTAGGGAAGGTGGTGAAGGGTAGGGAAGGTAGTGAAGGGTAGGGAAGGTGGTTAATGTTAGGGAAGGTGGTGAAGGGTAGGGAAGGTGGTGAAGGGTAGGGAAGGTGGTGAAGGGTAGGGAAGGTGGTGAAGGGTAGGGAAGGTGGTGAAGGGTAGGGAAGGTGGTGAAGGGCAGGGAAGGTGGTGAAGGGTAGGGAAGGTAGTGAAGGGTAGGGAAGGTGGTGAAGGGTAGGGAAGGTGGTGAAGGGTAGGGAAGGTGGTGAAGGGTAGGGAAGGTGGTGAAGGGTAGGGAAGGTGGTGAAGGGTAGGGAAGGTGGTGAAGGGTAGGGAAGGTGGTGAAGGGAAGGGAAGGTGGTGAAGGGTAGGGAAGGTGGTGAAGGGTAGGGAAGGTGGTGAAGGGTAGGGAAGGTGGTGAAGGGTAGGGAAGGTGGTGAAGGGTAGGGAAGGTAGTGAAGGGTAGGGAAGGTGGTGAAGGGTAAGGAAGGTAGTGAAGGGTAGGGAAGGTGGTGAAGGGTAGGGAAGGTGGTGAAGGGTAGGGAAGGTGGTGAAGGGTAGGGAAGGTGGTGAAGGGTAGGGAAGGTGGTGAAGGGTAGGGAAGGTGGTGAAGGGTAGGGAAGGTGGTGAAGGGTAGGGAAGGTGGTGAAGGGTAGGGAAGGTGGTGAAGGGTAGGAAGGTGGTGAAGGGTAGGGAAGGTGGTGAAGGGTAGGGAAGGTGATGAAGGGTAGGGAAGGTGGTGAAGGGCAGGGAAGGTAGGTGAAGGGTAGGGAAGGTGGTGAAGGGTAGGGAAGGTGGTGAAGGGTAGGGAAGGTGGTGAAGGGTAGGGAAGGTGGTGAAGGGTAGGGAAGGTGGTGAAGGGTAGGGAAGGTGGTGAAGGGTAGGGAAGGTAGTGAAGGGTAGGGAAGGTGGTGAAGGGCAGGGAAGGTGGTGAAGGGTAGGGAAGGTGGTGAAGGGCAGGGAAGGTAGGTGAAGGGTAGGGAAGGTGGTGAAGGGTAGGGAAGGTGGTGAAGGGTAGGGAAGGTGGTGAAGGGTAGGGAAGGTGGTGAAGGGTAGGGAAGGTGGTGAAGGGTAGGGAAGGTGGTGAAGGGTAGGGAAGGTGGTGAAGGGTAGAGAAGGTAGTGAAGGGTAGGGAAGGGTGAAGGGTAGGGAAGGTGGTGAAGGGTAGGGTAAGGTAGTGAAGGGTAGGGAAGGTGGTGAAGGGTAGAGAAGGTAGTGCAGGGTAGGGAAGGTGGTGAAGGGTAGGGAAGGTAGTGAAGGGTAGGGAAGGTGGTGAAGGGTAGGGTAGGTAGTGAAGGGTAGGGAAGGTGGTGAAGGGTAGGGAAGGTAGTGAAGGGTAGGGAAGGTAGTGAAGGGTAGGAAAGGTAGTGAAGGGTAGGGAAGGTGGTGAAGGGTAGGGAAGGTGGTGAAGGGTAGGGAAGGTGGTGAAGGGTAGGGAAGGTGGTGAAGGGTAGGGAAGGTGGTGAAGGGTAGGGAAGGTGGTGAAGGGCAGGGAAGGTGGTGAAGGGTAGGGAAGGTGGTGAAGGGTAGGGAAGGTGGTGAAGGGTAAGGAAGGTAGTGAAGGGTAGGGAAGGTGGTGAAGGGTAAGGAAGGTAGTGAAGGGTAGGGAAGGTGGTGAAGGGTAGGGAAGGTGGTGAAGGGTAGGGAAGGTGGTGAAGGGTAGGGTAAGGTGGTGAAGGGTAGGGAAGGTGGTGAAGGGTAGGGAAGGTGGTGAAGGGTAGGGAAGGTGGTGAAGGGCAGGGAAGGTGGTGAAGGGTAGGGAAGGTGGTGAAGGGTAGGGAAGGTGGTGAAGGGTAGGGAAGGTGGTGAAGGGCAGGGAAGGTGGTGAAGGGTAGGGAAGGTGGTGAAGGGTAGGGAAGGTGGTGAAGGGTAAGGAAGGTAGTGAAGGGTAGGGAAGGTGGTGAAGGGTAGGGAAGGTAGTGAAGGGTAGGGAAGGTGGTGAAGGGCAGGGAAGGTGGTGAAGGGCAGGGAAGGTGGTGAAGGGCAGGGAAGGTGGTGAAGGGTAGGGAAGGTGGTGAAGGGTAGGGAAGGTGGTGAAGGGTAGGGAAGGTGGTGAAGGGTAGGGAAGGTGGTGAAGGGTAGGGAAGGTGGTGAAGGGTAGGGAAGGTGGTGAAGGGTACGGAAGGTAGTGAAGGGTAGGGAAGGTGGTGAAGGGCAGGGAAGGTGGTGAAGGGTAGGGAAGGTGGTGAAGGGTACGGAAGGTAGTGAAGGGTAGGGAAGGTGGTGAAGGGTAGGGAAGGTGGTGAAGGGTAGTGAAGGTGGTGAAGGGTAGGGAAGGTGGTGAAGGGTACGGAAGGTAGTGAAGGGTAGGGAAGGTGGTGAAGGGCAGGGAAGGTGATGAAGGGCAGGGAATTTGGTGAAGGGTAGGGAAAGTGGTGAAGGGTAGGGAAGGTGGAGAAGGGTAGGGAAGGTGGTGAAGGGTAGGGAAGGTAGTGAAGGGTAGAGAAGGTGGTGAAGGGTAGGGAAGGTGGTGAAGGGTAGGGAAGGTGGTGAAGGGTAGAGAAGGTGGTGAAGGTTAGGGATGGTGGTGAAGGGTAGGGAAGGTGGTGAAGGGTAGGGAAGGTGGTGAAGGGTAGGGAAGGTGGTGAAGGGTAGGGAAAGTGGTGAAGGGTAGGGGAAGGTGGTGAAGGGTAGGGTAGGTGGTGAAGGGTAGGGAAGGTGGTGAAGGGTAGGGAAGGTGGTGAAGGGTAGGGAAGGTGGTGAAGGGTAGGGAAGGTGGTGAAGGGTAGGGAAGGTGGTGAAGGGTGGGGAAGGTGGTGAAGGGTAGGGAAGGTGGTGAAGGGCAGGGCAGGTGGAGAAGGGCAGGGAAGGTGGTGAAGGGCAGGGAAGGTGGTGAAGGGTAGGGAAGGTGGTGAAGGGTAGGGAAGGTGGTGAAGGGCAGGGAAGGAGGTGAAGGGTAGAGAAGGTGGTGAAGGGTAGGGAAGGTGGTGAAGGGTAAGGAAGGTAGTGAAGGGTAGGGAAGGTGGTGAAGGGTAGGGAAGGTAGTGAAAGGTAGGGAAGGTGGTGAAGGGTAGGGAAGGTGGTGAAGGGTAGGGAAGGTGGTGAAGGGTAGGGAAGGTGGTGAAGGGTAGGGAAGGTGGTGAAGGGTAGGGAAGGTAGTGAAGGGTAGGGAAGGTGGTGAAGGACAGGGAAGGTGGTGAAGGGCAGGGAAGGTGGTGAAGGGTAGGGAAGGTGGTGAAGGGTAGGGAAGGTGGTGAAGGGCAGGGAAGGTGATGAAGGGCAGGGAATTTGGTGAAGGGTAGGGAAGGTGGTGAAGGGTAGGGAAGGTGTTAGGGAAGGTAGTGAAGGGTAGGGAAGGTGGTGAAGGTTAGGGAAGGTGGTGAAGGGTAGGGAAGGTGGCGAAGGGTAAGGAAGGTGGTGAAGGGTAGCGAAGGTGGTGAAGGGCAGGGAAGGAGGTGAAGGGCACGGAAGGTGGTGAAGGGCAGAAAAGGTGGTGAAGGGTAGGGAAGGTGGTGAAGGGTAGGGAAGGTGGTGAAGGGCAGGGAAGGTGGTGAAGGGTAGGGAAGGTGGTGAAGGGTAGCGAAGGTGTTAGGGAAGGTAGTGAAGGGTAGGGAAGGTGGTGAAGGTTAGGGAAGGTGGTGAAGGGTAGGGAAGGTGGTGAAGGGCAGGGAAGGTGGTGAAGGGTAGGGAAGGTGGTGAAGGGTAGGGAAGGTGGTGAAGGGCAGGGAAGGAGGTGAAGGGTAGGGAAGGTGGTGAAGGGCAGGGAAGGAGGTGAAGGGTAGGGAAGGTGGTGAAGGGTAGGGAAGGTGGTGAAGGGTAGGGAAGGTGGTGAAGGGTAGGGAAGGTGGTGAAGGGCAGGGAAGGAGGTGAAGGGTAGGGAAGGTGGTGAAGGGTAGGGAAGGTGGTGAAGGGTAGGGAAGGTGGTGAAGGGCAGGGAAGGTGGTGAAGGGCAGGGAAGGTGGTGAAGGGTAGGGAAGGTGGTGAAGGGTAGGGAAGGTGGTGAAGGGTAGGGAAGGTAGTGAAGGGTAGGGAAGATGGTGAAGAGAAGGGAAGGTGGTGAAGGGTTGGGAAGGTGGTGAAGGGTAGGGAAGGTGGTGAAGGGTAGGGAAGGTGGTGAAGGGTTGGGAAGGTGGTGAAGGGTTGGGAAGGTGGTGAAGGGTAGGGAAGGAGGTGAAGGGTAGGGAAGGTGGTGAAGGGCAGGGAAGGAGGTGAAGGGTAGGGAAGGTGGTGAAGGGTAGGGAAGGTGGTGAAGGGTAGGGAAGGTGGTGAAGGGTAGGGAAGGTGGTGAAGGGCAGGGAAGGAGGTGAAGGGTAGGGAAGGTGGTGAAGGGTAGGGAAGGTGGTGAAGGGTAGGGAAGGTGGTGAAGGGTAGGGAAGGTGGTGAAGGGCAGGGAAGGAGGTGAAGGGTAGGGAAGGTGGTGAAGGGTAGGGAAGGTGGTGAAGGGTAGGGAAGGTGGTGAAGGGTAGGGAAGGTGGTGAAGGGCAGGGAAGGAGGTGAAGGGTAGGGAAGGTGGTGAAGGGTAGGGAAGGTGGTGAAGGGTAGGGAAGGTGGTGAAGGGTAGGGAAGGTGGTGAAGGGCAGGGAAGGAGGTGAAGGGTAGGGAAGGTGGTGAAGGGTAGGGAAGGTGGTGAAGGGTAGGGAAGGTGGTGAAGGGTAGGGAAGGTGGTGAAGGGTTGGGAAGGTGGTGAAGGGTAGGGAAGGAGGTGAAGGGTAGGGAAGGTGGTGAAGGGCAGGGAAGGAGGTGAAGGGTAGGGAAGGTGGTGAAGGGTAGGGAAGGTGGTGAAGGGTAGGGAAGGTGGTGAAGGGTAGGGAAGGTGGTGAAGGGCAGGGAAGGAGGTGAAGGGTAGGGAAGGTGGTGAAGGGTAGGGAAGGTGGTGAAGGGTAGGGAAGGTGGTGAAGGGCAGGGAAGGTGGTGAAGGGCAGGGAAGGTGGTGAAGGGTAGGGAAGGTGGTGAAGGGTAGGGAAGGTGGTGAAGGGTAGGGAAGGTAGTGAAGGGTAGGGAAGATGGTGAAGAGAAGGGAAGGTGGTGAAGGGTTGGGAAGGTGGTGAAGGGTAGGGAAGGTGGTGAAGGGTAGGGAAGGTGGTGAAGGGTAGGGAAGGTGGTGAAGGGTAGGGAAGGTGGTGAAGGGTAGGGAAGGTGGTGAAGGGTAGGGAAGGTGGTGAAGGGTAGGGAAGGTGATGAAGGGTAGGGAAGGTTGTGAAGGGTAGGGAAAGTGGTGAAGGGTAGGGAAGGTGATGAAGGGTAGGGAAGGTGGTGAAGGGCAGGGAAGGTAGTGAAGGGTAGGGAAGGTAGTGAAGGGTAGGGAAGGTGGTGAAGGCTAGGGAAGGTGGTGAAGGGTAGGGAAGGTGGTGAAGGGTAGGGAAGGTGGTGAAGGGTAGGGAAGGTGGTGAAGGGTAGGGAAGGTGGTGAAGGGCAGGGAAGGTGGTGAAGGGTAGGGAAGGTGGTGAAGGGCAGGGAAGGTAGTGAAGGGTAGGGAAGGTGGTTAAGGGTAGGGAAGGTGGTGAAGGGTAGGGAAGGTGGTGAAGGGTAGGGAAGGTGGTGAAGGGTAGGGAAGGTGGTGAAGGGTAGGGAAGGTGGTGAAGGGTAGAGAAGGTAGTGAAGGGTAGGGAAGGTGAAGGGTAGGGAAGGTGGTGAAGGGTAGGGTAGGTAGTGAAGGGTAGGGAAGGTGGTGAAGGGTAGAGAAGGTAGTGCAGGGTAGGAAAGGTGGTGAAGGGTAGGGAAGGTAGTGAAGGGTAGGGAAGGTGGTGAAGGGTAGGGTAGGTAGTGAAGGGTAGGGAAGGTGGTGAAGGGTAGGGAAGGTAGTGAAGGGTAGGGAAGGTGTTGAAGGGTAGGAAAGGTAGTGAAGGGTAGGGAAGGTGGTGAAGGGTAGGGAAGGTGGTGAAGGGTAGGGAAGGTGGTGAAGGGTAGGGAAGGTGGTGAAGGGTAGGGAAAGTGGTGAAGGGTAGGGGAAGGACGTGAAGGGTAGGGAAGGTGGTGAAGGGTAGGGAAGGTGGTGAAGGGCAGGGAAGGTGGTGAAGGGTAGGGAAGGTGGTGAAGGGTAGGGAAGGTGGTGAAGGGTAGGGAAGGTGGTGAAGGGTAGGGAAGGTGGTGAAGGGTAGGGAAGGTAGTGAAGGGTAGGGAAGGTGGTGAAGGGTAGGGAAGGTGGTGAAGGGTAGGGAAGGTGGTGAAGGGTAGGGAAGGTGGTGAAGGGTAGGGAAGGTGTTGAAGGGTAGGGAAGGTGGTGAAGGGTAGGGAAGGTGGTGAAGGGTAGGGAAGGTGGTGAAGGGTAGGGAAGGTGGTGAAGGGAAGGGAAGGTGGTGAAGGGTAGGGAAGGTGGTGAAGGGTAGGGAAGGTGGTGAAGGGTAGGGAAGGTGGTGAAGGGTAGGAAAGGTGGTGAAGGGCAGGGAAGGTGGTGAAGGGTAGGGTAGGTAGTGAAGGGTAGGGAAGGTGGTGAAGGGTAGGGAAGGTGGTGAAGGGTAGTGAAGGTGTGAAGGGTAGGGAAGGTAGTGAAGGGTAGGGAAGGTGGTGAAGGGTAGGGAAGGTAGTGAAGGGTAGGGAAGGTGGTGAAGGGTAGGGAAGGTGGTGAAGGGTAGGGAAGGTGGTGAAGGGTAGGGAAGGTAGGGAAGGTGGTGAAGGGTAGGGAAGGTGGTGAAGGGTAGGGAAGGTGGTGAAGGGTAGGGAAGGTGGTGAAGGGCAGGGAAGGTGGTGAAGGACAGGGAAGGTGGTGAAGGGTAGGGAAGGTGGTGAAGGGTAGGGAAGGTGGTGAAGGGTAGGGAAGGTAGTGAAGGGTAGGGAAGATGGTGAAGGGAAGGGAAGGTGGTGAAGGGTTGGGAATGTGGTGAAGGGTAGGGAAGGTGGTGAAGGGTAGGGAAGGTGGTGAAGGGTAGGGAAGGTGGTGAAGGGTAGGGAAGGTGGTGAAGGGTAGGGAAGGTGGTGAAGGGTAGGGAAGGTGGTGAAGGGTAGGGAAGGTGATGAAGGGTAGGGAAGGTTTGAAGGGTAGGGAAAGTGGTGAAGGGTAGGGAAGGTGATGAAGGGTAGGGAAGGTGGTGAAGGGCAGGGAAGGTATTGAAGGGTAGGGAAGGTAGTGAAGGGTAGGGAAGGTGGTGAAGGGTAGGGAAGGTGGTGAAGGGTAGGGAAGGTGGTGAAGGGAAGGGAAGGTGGTGAAGGGTTGGGAAGGTGGTGAAGGGTAGGGAAGGTGGTGAAGGGTAGGGAAGGTGGTGAAGGGTAGGGAAGGTGGTGAAGGGCAGGGAAGGTGGTGAAGGGCAGGGAAGGTAGTGAAGGGTAGGGAAGGTGGTTAAGGGTAGGGAAGGTGGTGAAGGGTAGGGAAGGTGGTGAAGGGTAGGGAAGGTGGTGAAGGGTAAGGAAGGTGGTGAAGGGTAGGGAAGGTGGTGAAGGGTAGGGAAGGTAGTGAAGGGTAGGGAAGGTGGTGAAGGGTAGGGTAGGTAGTGAAGGGTAGGGAAGGTGGTGAAAGGTAGGGAAGGTGGAGAAGGGTAGGGAAGGTGGTGAAGGGTAGGGAAGGTAGTGAAGGGTAGGGAAGGTTGTGAAGGGTAGGGATGGTGGTGAAGGGTAGGGAAGGTGGTGAAGGGTAGGGAAGGTGGTGAAGGGTAGGGAAGGTGGTGAAGGGTAGGGAAGGTGGTGAAGGGTAGGGAAGGTGGTGAAGGGTAGGGAAGGTGTTGAAGGGTAGGGAAGGTGGTGAAGGGTAGGGAAGGTGGTGAAGGGTAGGGAAGGTGGTAAAAAGTAGGGAAGGTGGTGAAGGGTAGGGAAGGTGGTGAAGGGTAGGGAAGGTGGTGAAGGGTAGGGAAGGTGGTGAAGGGTAGGGAAGGTGGTGAAGGGTAGGGAAGGTGGTGAAGGGCAGGGAAGGTGGTGAAGGGTAGGGTAGGTAGTGAAGGGTAGGGAAGGTGGTGAAGGGTAGGGAAGGTGGTGAAGGGTAGTGAAGGTGTGAAGGGTAGGGAAGGTAGTGAAGGGTAGGGAAGGTGGTGAAGGGTAGGGAAGGTAGTGAAGGGTAGGGAAGGTGGTGAAGGGTAGGGAAGGTGGTGAAGGGTAGGGAAGGTGGTGAAGGGTAGGGAAGGTAGGGAAGGAGGTGAAGGGTAGGGAAGGTAGTTAAGGGTAGGGAAGGTGGTGAAGGGTAGGGAAGGTGGTGAAGGGTAGGGAAGGTGGTGAAGGGCAGGGAAGGTGGTGAAGGGCAGGGAAGGTGGTGAAGTCTAGGGAAGGTGGTGAAGGGTAGGGAAGGTGGTGAAGGGTAGGGAAGGTAGTGAAGGGTAGGGAAGATGGTGAAGAGAAGGGAAGGTGGTGAAGGGTTGGGAAGGTGGTGAAGGGTAGGGAAGGTGGTGAAGGGTAGGGAAGGTGGTGAAGGGTAGGGAAGGTGGTGAAGGGTAGGGAAGGTGGTGAAGGGTAGGGAAGGTGGTGAAGGGTAGGGAAGGTGGTGAAGGGTAGGGAAGGTGATGAAGGGTAGGGAAGGTTGTGAAGGGTAGGGAAAGTGGTGAAGGGTAGGGAAGGTGATGAAGGGTAGGGAAGGTGGTGAAGGGCAGGGAAGGTAGTGAAGGGTAGGGAAGGTAGTGAAGGGTAGGGAAGGTGGTGAAGGCTAGGGAAGGTGGTGAAGGGTAGGGAAAGTGGTGAAGGGTAGGGAAGGTGGTGAAGGGTAGGGAAGGTGGTGAAGGGTAGGGAAGGTGGTGAAGGGCAGGGAAGGTGGTGAAGGGTAGGGAAGGTGGTGAAGGGCAGGGAAGGTAGTGAAGGGTAGGGAAGGTGGTTAAGGGTAGGGAAGGTGGTGAAGGGTAGGGAAGGTGGTGAAGGGTAGGGAAGGTGGTGAAGGGTAGGGAAGGTGGTGAAGGGTAGGGAAGGTGGTGAAGGGTAGAGAAGGTAGTGAAGGGTAGGGAAGGTGAAGGGTAGGGAAGGTGGTGAAGGTTAGGGTAGGTAGTGAAGGGTAGGGAAGGTGGTGAAGGGTAGAGAAGGTAGTGCAGGGTAGGGAAGGTGGTGAAGGGTAGGGAAGGTAGTGAAGGGTAGGGAAGGTGGTGAAGGGTAGGGTAGGTAGTGAAGGGTAGGGAAGGTGGTGAAGGGTAGGGAAGGTAGTGAAGGGTAGGGAAGGTGTTGAAGGGTAGGAAAGGTAGTGAAGGGTAGGGAAGGTGGTGAAGGGTAGGGAAGGTGGTGAAGGGTAGGGAAGGTGGTGAAGGGTAGGGAAGGTGGTGAAGGGTAGGGAAAGTGGTGAAGGGTAGGGGAAGGAGGTGAATGGTAGGGAAGGTGGTGAAGGGTAGGGAAGGTGGTGAAGGGCAGGGAAGGTGGTGAAGGGTAGGGAAGGTAGTGAAGGGTAGGGAAGGTGGTGAAGGGTAGGGAAGGTGGTGAAGGGTAGGGAAGGTGGTGAAGGGTAGGGAAGGTAGTGAAGGGTAGGGAAGGTGGTGAAGGGTAGGGAAGGTGGTGAAGGGTAGGGAAGGTGGTGAAGGGTAGGGAAGGTGGTGAAGGGTAGGGAAGGTGTTGAAGGGTAGGGAAGGTGGTGAAGGGTAGGGAAGGTGGTGAAGGGTAGGGAAGGTGGTGAAGGGAAGGGAAGGTGGTGAAGGGTAGGGAAGGTGGTGAAGGGTAGGGAAGGTGGTGAAGGGTAGGGAAGGTGGTGAAGGGTAGGGAAGGTGGTGAAGGGCAGGGAAGGTGGTGAAGGGTAGGGTAGGTAGTGAAGGGTAGGGAAGGTGGTGAAGGGTAGGGAAGGTGGTGAAGGGTAGTGAAGGTGTGAAGGGTAGGGAAGGTAGTGAAGGGTAGGGAAGGTGGTGAAGGGTAGGGAAGGTAGTGAAGGGTAGGGAAGGTGGTGAAGGGTAGGGAAGGTGGTGAAGGGTAGGGAAGGTGGTGAAGGGTAGGGAAGGTAGGGAAGGTGGTGAAGGGTAGGGAAGGTGGTGAAGGGTAGGGAAGGTGGTGAAGGGTAGGGAAGGTGGTGAAGGGCAGGGAAGGTGGTGAAGGGCAGGGAAGGTGGTGAAGGGTAGGGAAGGTGGTGAAGGGTAGGGAAGGTGGTGAAGGGTAGGGAAGGTAGTGAAGGGTAGGGAAGATGGTGAAGGGAAGGGAAGGTGGTGAAGGGTTGGGAATGTGGTGAAGGGTAGGGAAGGTGGTGAAGGGTAGGGAAGGTGGTGAAGGGTAGGGAAGGTGGTGAAGGGTAGGGAAGGTGGTGAAGGGTAGGGAAGGTGGTGAAGGGTAGGGAAGGTGGTGAAGGGTAGGGAAGGTGATGAAGGGTAGGGAAGGTTTGAAGGGTAGGGAAAGTGGTGAAGGGTAGGGAAGGTGATGAAGGGTAGGGAAGGTGGTGAAGGGCAGGGAAGGTAGTGAAGGGTAGGGAAGGTAGTGAAGGGTAGGGAAGGTGGTGAAGGGTAGGGAAGGTGGTGAAGGGTAGGGAAGGTGGTGAAGGGAAGGGAAGGTGGTGAAGGGTTGGGAAGGTGGTGAAGGGTAGGGAAGGTGGTGAAGGGTAGGGAAGGTGGTGAAGGGTAGGGAAGGTGATGAAGGGCAGGGAAGGTGGTGAAGGGTAGGGAAGGTGGTGAAGGGCAGGGAAGGTAGTGAAGGGTAGGGAAGGTGGTTAAGGGTAGGGAAGGTGGTGAAGGGCAGGGAAGGTGGTGAAGGGTAGGGTAGGAAGTGAAGGGTAGGGAAGGTGGTGAAGGGTAGGGAAGGTGGTGAAGGGTAGTGTAGGTGGTGAAGGGTAGGGAAGGTAGTGAAGGGTAGGGAAGGTGGTGAAGGGTAGGGAAGGTGGTGAAGGGTAGGGAAGGTGGTGAAGGGTAGTGAAGGTGGTGAAGGGTAGGGAAGGTAGTGAAGGGTAGGGAAGGTGGTGAAGGGTAGGGAAGGTGGTGAAGGGTAGGGAAGGTGGTGAAGGGTAGGGAAGGTAGTGAAGGGTAGGGAAGGTGGTGAAGGGTAGGGAAGGTGGTGAAGGGAAGGGAAGGTGGTGAAGGGTAGGGAAGGTAGTGACGGGTAGGGAAGGTGGTGAAGGGTAGGGTAGGTAGTGAAGGGTAGGGAAGGTGGTGAAGGGTAGGGAAGGTGGAGAAGGGTAGGGAAGGTAGTGAAGGGTAGGGAAGGTAGTGAAGGGTAGGGAAGGTGGTGAAGGGTAGGGATGGTGGTGAAGGGTAGGGAAGGTGGTGAAGGGTAGGGAAGGTGGTGAAGGGTAGGGAAGGTTTTGAAGGGTAGGGAAGGTGGTGAAGGGTAGGGAAGGTGGTGAAGGGTAGGGAAGGTGGTGAAGGGTAGGGAAGGTAGTGAAGGGTAAGGAAGGTGGTGAAGGGTAGGGAAGGTGGTGAAGGGTAGGGAAGGTGGTGAAGGGTAGGGAAGGTGGTGAAGTACAGGGAAGGTAGTGAAGGGCAGGGAAGGTGGTGAAGGGTAGGGAAGGTGGTGAAGGGTAGGGAAGGTGGTGAAGGGTAGGGAAGGTAGTGAAGGGTAGGGAAGGTGGTGAAGGGTAGGGAAGGTGGTGAAGGGTAGGGAAGGCGGCGAAGGGTAGGGAAGGTGGTGAAGGGTAGGGAAGGTGCTGAAGGGTAGGGAAGGTGGTGAAGGGTAGGGAAGGTGGTGAAGGGTAGGGAAGGTGCTGAAGGGTAGGGAAGGTGGTGAAGGGTAGGGAAGGTGTTGAAGGGTAGGGAAGGTGGTGAAGGGTAGGGAAGGTGGTGAAGGGTAGGGAAGGTGGTGAAGGGTAGGGAAGGTGGTGAAGGGTAGGGAAGGTAGTGAAGGGTAGGGAAGGTGGTGAAGGGTAGGGAAGGTGGTGAAGGGTAGGGAAGGCGGTGAAGGGTAGGGAAGGTGGTGAAGGGTAGGGAAGGTGGTGAAGGGTAGGGAAGGTGGTGAAGGGTAGGGAAGGTGGTGAAGGGTAGGGAAGGTGCTGAAGGGTAGGGAAGGTGGTGAAGGGTAGGGAAGGTGTTGAAGGGTAGGGAAGGTGGTGAAGGGTAGGGAAGGTGGTGAAGGGTAGGGAAGGTGGTGAAGGGTAGGGAAGGTGGTGAAGGGTAGGGAAGGTGGTGAAGGGAAGGGAAGGTGGTGAAGGGTAGGGAAGGTGGTGAAGGGTAGGGAAGGTGGTGAAGGGTAGGGAAGGTGGTGAAGGGTAGGGAAGGTGGTGAAGGGCAGGGAAGGTGGTGAAGGGTAGGGTAGGAAGTGAAGGGTAGGGAAGGTGGTGAAGGGTAGGGAAGGTGGTGAAGGGTAGTGAAGGTGGTGAAGGGTAGGGAAGGTAGTGAAGGGTAGGGAAGGTGGTGAAGGGTAGGGAAGGTGGTGAAGGGTAGGGAAGGTGGTGAAGGGTAGGGAAGGTGGTGAAGGGTAGAGAAGGTAGGGAAGGTGGTGAAGGGTAGGGAAGGTGGTGAAGGGTAGGGAAGGTGGTGAAGGGTAGGGAAGGTGGTGAAGGGCAGGGAAGGTGGTGAAGGGCAGGGAAGGTGGTGAAGGGTAGGGTAGGAAGTGAAGGGTAGGGAAGGTGGTGAAGGGTAGGGAAGGTGGTGAAGGGTAGTGAAGGTGGTGAAGGGTAGGGAAGGTAGTGAAGGGTAGGGAAGGTGGTGAAGGGTAGGGAAGGTGGTGAAGGGTAGGGAAGGTGGTGAAGGGTAGGGAAGGTGGTGAAGGGTAGGGAAGGTAGGGAAGGTGGTGAAGGGTAGGGAAGGTGGTGAAGGGTAGGGAAGGTGGTGAAGGGTAGGGAAGGTGGTGAAGGGCAGGGAAGGTGGTGAAGGGCAGGGAAGGTGGTGAAGGGTAGGGAAGGTGGTGAAGGGTAGGGAAGGTGGTGAAGGGTAGGGAAGGTAGTGAAGGGTAGGGAAGATGGTGAAGGGTAGGGAAGGTGGTGAAGGGTAGGGAAGGTGGTGAAGGGTAGGGAAGGTGGTGAAGGGTAGGGAAGGTGGTGAAGGGTAGGGAAGGTGGTGAAGGGTAGGGAAGGTGGTGAAGGGTAGGGAAGGTGGTGAAGGGTAGGGAAGGTGATGAAGGGTAGGGAAGGTTGTGAAGGGTAGGGAAGGTGGTGAAGGGTAGGGAAGGTGGTGAAGGGTAGGGAAGGTAGTGAAGGGTAGGGAAGGTGGTGAAGGGTAGGGAAGGTCGTGAAGGGTAGGGAAGGTGGTGAAGGGTAGGGAAGGTGGTGAAGGGCAGGGAAGGTGGTGAAGGGTAGGGAAGGTGGTGAAGGGCAGGGAAGGTAGTGAAGGGTAGGGAAGGTGGTGAAGGGTAGGGAAGGTGGTGAAGGGTAGGGAAGGTGGTGAAGGGTAGGGAAGGTGGTGAAGGGTAGGGAAGGTGGTGAAGGGTAGGGAAGGTGGTGAATGGTAGGGAAGGTGGTGAAGGGTAGGGAAGGTGGTGAAGGGCAGGGAAGGTGGTGAAGGGTAAGGAAGGTGGTGAAGGGCAGGGAAGGTAGTGAAGGGTAGTGAAGGTGGTGAAGGGTAGGGAAGGTGGTGAAGGGTAGGGAAGGTGGTGAAGGGTAGGGAAGGTGGTGAAGGGCAGGGAAGGTAGTGAAGGGTAGGGAAGGTGGTGAAGGGTAGGGCAGGTGGTGAAGGGTAGGGAAGGTGGTGAAGGGTACACATATACTCAGTGCTAGTATTGGTACCAAGACAAAAAAAAGATGTTTGTGAAGATGCTGCCTTATCGCCGCTCCAACTCTATAAGGGATTGAAACAGTCTATGACTATTCTATCCCTATTCCACAAGGTAAAAATGAAGTGCTAACCTAGCCATAAGGGTACTAACCCAACCCACCCACTTAACCTACCCTAACCTAACCTAAACCACCCCAACCTACCGATCCACAGAAAACGTGGATAATTGAGAACCGCCACTTTTCGTTGTACATTGTAGTCTCTACGTTGGCGACCGTAACGAAGAGCATGAGACGCAGTAGTTGAGCGTCGGCCGGGTTATCTTCTTATCTTGAGGTTATCTTGAGATGATTTCCGGGCTTTTTAGTGTCCCCGCGGCCCGGTCCTCGACCAGGCCTCCACCTCCAGGAAGCAGCCCGTGACAGCTGACTAACACCCAGGTACCTATTTTACTGCTAGGTAACAGGGCCATAGGGTGAAAGAAACTCTGCCCATTGTTTCTCGCCGGCGCCTGGGATCGAACCCAGGATCACAGGATCACAAGTCCAGCGTGCTGTCCGCTCAACCGACCGGTTGAGTACAAACACTGCCACAAACTCTAATGGAACCTACAATGAACAGTAACGCCTCATAAATACCTATACGCTCGCTATGGGTAGGTTAGGTGGGTTGCTCAGGTTTGTTCCCTTCTGACGAGGTTGATAGGCTCGATTTTTGACGGAGTGGCAAATCAAGAAACTAGCAGCAATAATGCAAATCATGAATATACCTTATAAACTATAAACAATTACACTAACCGCACAGTATATCTCGTATAGGCCAATATAGGCCTGTTTTTATATATTATTTAGGCTTATATCCAAGTCCCCCCCCCATGGAGGAACTACTGACCCTTCCCAGGATGTAATCCCCCACAACAGTTGTTGTCGGAAAATCCGACACCATTTTATATCATACAGATAATAGCTGTGTTGTATAAACAAGTTAACCATAGAAAACGTAACTTGTAGTGGAATTACCGTTTAAAGAAAACGGGATATCATCACCACATACTATTATAATTCACCAGCTATTCTGCTGGGAATTATTCTTAAATACATTAGTCTTTGGACTTTACCATCATAAAACATCTTATATAAATTAACTTAATTATCAATATTAAAGTAGAGTAAATGTGACCCTTCTATCACTTTCTGAAATCTGGACAATGTAAGCCAGGCGTCAGAGTGAGGAAGGAGGGGCTGCCATTGTTGTGTCACATCCGAGACGCGTGGAGCAAATTCGGCTCCTATCATATCTGGACAATGTCGGCCAGGCGTCAATAGTATGGAGTGTTAGACGCAGCCATTGTTGAGACTAGACCAGAGGCTCACACGGGAGCAAATTCGGCTCCTGTTAATTTACTTGGACATAGTGTTATGGAAACCAGAAGTGTACCATTATCAACACGCTGTCTACAAATCAAGTTAAGTGTTTTTTCCGAAACCCATTATCTATCATTAGTGGCCATTAATGTCATTGGGTAGGGTGAGCCGGTTAGATCACGAAATCGCCTCATACTAAAGGTAATTAAGCCAGGTCTTCATGTTCCATGTACAGTTTTCTCTGAAATACTTGTCATATATAGAATCTGGCTTTACAGCTAGCGCCCTTTTGACAGGTCAAGACGAGGAAGCAAGATTTTGTGCACCAGTTACTGGGTGATGGAAGCTACCTCAAAGAGGATAATTTGGTGTCTACACCCTAGTTATACCTGGTGGACTAACCTGCTGTACTATAAGATAAGGAACCTTTTCAATGTATGTAGTCTATTCCTGTAGTTTGATTGGCTGCATATATATAAATTTAATAAACCCCCCTAATGTGTAGAGGATCGATTTGTGAGATTAAGAGATTATTGCAGAAATACAGTCCACTTATCATTATACAAATTGCTATCGAAGTATATAAATTAACGTAAATATAAATTCCTATAAATTAAATAAATATAAATCTCACAGGTCGGTTCCCACATTATTTGGACCTTCGGAACCGGAATATTTGGTCCTTTGAACCCACATTTGGTCATCTTAGTACCGAATGAACCAGTTATCCAGTGGATTCATTAAATATACTAGTGCAGTGTTATTTAAACAAAGCCAGCAGTCAAGACGGCAGCGTAGCCTCGAGGGAGCTCAGGAGCCTCCCTCAGCCGAGTTCAGCTTCGTCAGCGGTTTCATGTACACCCACAGAGATTTGGTGGCGTGTTATTCTGTGAAATGACAGCGCTAATATAGAAGCCAGCCAAATTAGTGACTGTGTCGCGAGATTGTTCACGGATTTCGTGGTGTTAAATTTCGCGAGAGATTATCTACGAATTTTGTGGAGTTTATTTCGCGAGGTCACTAATAATATTTAATACTTCTTGATATTAGAAGTTTCATAGAGGCTAATTAAGAGGCTATTATCAATAATTGTGTATATTATTTCTCCAAAATAGAGAATCATTTAATATATATTGCACTAGTGATCACAGTATAATATTTACTAATTGCCAACCCACAACAGGGTAGGATATTATCATTGACTAGTTGAACTATTATCGTTCATCCTAGTCCCATTATTACCATAGTCAGTTGTACTATATTGAACAACCTAACACCATTAATGAATGGTCCAGACCCTATTTTGGGTGTAATTTTTATCAACTCGAGTTGAGTTGTATATATAATAATTTACTTATTGTGGGAACCGACCTGTGAGATTTATATTTATTTAATTTATATGAATTTATATTTACGTTAATTTATATACTTCGATAGCAATTTGTATAATGATAAGTGGACTGTATTTCTGCAATAATCTCAATCTCACAAATCGATCCTCTTCACATTAGGGGGGGTTTATTAAATTAATATATGCAGCCAATCAAACTACAGGAATTAACTACATACATTGAAGAGGTTCCTTATCTTATAGTACAGCAGGCTAGTCCACCAGGTATAACTAGGGTGTAGACACCAAATTATCCTCTTTGAGGTAGCTTCCATCACCCAGTAACTGGTGCACATAATCTTGCATCCTCGTCTTGACCTGTCAAAAGTGCGCTAGCTGTGAAGCCAGATACCTATATATGACAAGTATATCAGAGAAAACACTATACAGTACATGGAACATGAAGACCTGGCTTAATTACCTTTAGTATGAGGCGATTTCGCGTTCTAACCGGCTAACCCTATATCCTAACATTAATGGCCATAAATGAATGATAAACGGGTTTCGGATAGACTTAACTTGAATTTGTAGACAGCGTGTTGACAATGGTACACCTTTGGCTTCCATAACACTACGTCCAAGTAAATTTAACAGGAGCTGAATTTGCTCCCGTGTGAGCCTCTGGTCTCGTATAACAATGGCTGTTTAACACTCCATTCTATTGACGTTACTGGCCGACATTGTCCAGAATGATAGGAGCCGTTTGCTCCACACGTCTCGGAGGTGACACAACAATGGCTGCCCTCCTTCCTCCCTCTGACGCCTGGCCTACTTTGTCCAGATTTCAGAAAGTGATAGAAGGGTCACATTTACTCTACTTTAATATTGATAATTAAGTTAATTTATATAAGATGTTTTTATGATGGTAAAGTCCAAAGACTAATGTATTTAAGAATAATTCCCAGCAGAATAGCTGGTGAATTATAATAGTATGTGGTGATGATATCCCGTTTTCTATAGACGGTAATTCCACTACAGGTTACGTTTTCTATGGGTAACTTGTTGGTAACACAGCTCTTATCTGTCTGTATGATATTATTATTAAATGGTGTCGGATTTTCCGACATAATTCCCCAGGGGGCTGCTCACGGGTCGAAGTCCTATTTAGAACAGACGAACACCGATACTCCTCCTTCGAATTATTAGATTAATTTGATGTTAGTAGTTAGTAATCACACATTTGTGCGTCTGTTCGTACAGGACGGATGTCCCGTACTAGAGTTGTAGGGGTTAGAAGTCTAATGCGATTTCATTTCCCTGTCAACTCTTGAAAGGCTAATATTCAAGCCTTATTACATATTATTTAACCCAGAAGACTGGATGTGATCAAGTACTACAGTCAAGTATGATTCAGGGACTGCAGTGAGATCAGTGACATTAGATATAACTTGAAGTTTCTTCAGGTAACTGGTCACTGATATAAACACTGAGGCCCATTGAATACATCTTGATTAAATAATAAATGTATCAAATCAGTCATCAGATTTATTAGGGTTTAATTTAGTTAATTGATTCAGAGGATTGAATAGCTCATCATTAAAGTAAAGTATGGTTCTGAGACTGCAGTGGGTTCAGTGACATTGGTCGCAGTGACTTGTAGCTGTTTTAGGCTACTGTTCACTGATTTGCCACTGAGGCCTCATGAACTCATCTTCAGCTTCAAATGATGATACTAACATCAACCTCTGTTGGTATAGTCAGCTGTAATCTCCTTAGTATAATGCTACTGGAGAAATATAATCAGCTGACAAATTTAGATTTCTATTGGTATTGTTTATCTGCAGGCATAGGTCTCCTCAGGCTTGATACTGGACCTGAGAGTAATTTACCTCCTGCAGAGTTTAACATGGTTATACCCTGATATTTAGTAGGGCTACCGATGAATTGATGGTAGTAGTCTGTCCCCACAAGGACAGCCATTTGGCATTTGATTTGCTCAAATTTACCTGCAGCTGCTTGATAATAGCTTTCCAGGTCAGCATAATCAATTTGAGATTGTTGTGACAAATCTTCACATTTCTTGATCTGTCTTGTTAAGTGGCCTTTAAGACCTGCAAGGGTTCTTTTCATTCTCCCTGCATTATCCATCCTGGCTAGTTGGTGAAGCCTTGTGGGGCTTGTACTTGGGCTGCTCATATTACTGAACAAGCTCTAATGGTAGCCTAGGGTAAATTCTGAACTCACTAGGCAATAATCCTACCTCTACTAGAGGTTAGCACTTAAAATTAATACACATTATATATATACAATCATACACACTAATGATTTGAGTGATAAACCAGTGTCACTGGAAGTACCTTTAGGTTAGCTCTTCTATATCACCCTAGGATGGTAGAGACACTAATTAATCACTCAAAGGTGTAATGATCATAAGTAAATTATTATATATACACAACTCAACTCGAGTTGATAAAAATTACACCCAAAATAGGGTCTGGACCATGCATTAATGGTGTTAGGTTAATCAATATAGTACAACTGACTATGGTAATAATGGGACTAGGATGAACGATAATAGTTCAACTAGTCAATGGTTAATATCCTACCCTGTTGTGGGTTGGCAATTAGTAAATATTATACTGTGATCACTAGTGCAATATATATTAAATAATTCTCTATTTTGGAGAAATAATATACACAATTATTGATAATAGCCTCTTAATTAGCCTCTATGAAACTTCTAATATTATCTAGAAGTATTAAATATTATTAGTGACCTCGCGAAATAAAGTCCACAAAATTCGTAGATAATCTCTCGCGAAATGTAACACCACGAAATCCGTGAACAATCTCGCGAAGACACAGTCACTAATTTGGCTGGATTCTATATTAGCGCTGTCATTTCACGAAATAACACGCCACCAAATATCTGTGGGTGTGCATGAAACCGCTGACGAAGCTGAACTGGGCTGAGGGAGGCTCCTGAGCTCCCACGAGGCTTCGCCGCTGTCTTTGACTGGCTGGCCTTGTTTAAATAACACTGCACTAGTATATTTAATGAATCCACTGGATAACTGGTTCATCCGGTACTAAGATGACCAAATGTGGGTTCAAAGGATCAAATAATCCGTCATCCGGTTCGAAGATGACCAAATAATGTGGGAACCGACCTGTGAGATTTATATTTATTTAATTTATATGAATTTATATTTACGTTAATTTATATACTTCGATAGCAATTTGTATAATGATAAGTGGACTGTATTTCTGCAATAATCTCAATCTCACAAATCGATCCTCTTCACATTAGGGGGGGTTTATTAAATTAATATATGCAGCCAATCAAACTACAGGAATTAACTACATACATTGAAGAGGTTCCTTATCTTATAGTACAGCAGGCTAGTCCACCAGGTATAACTAGGGTGTAGACACCAAATTATCCTCTTTGAGGTAGCTTCCATCACCCAGTAACTGGTGCACATAATCTTGCATCCTCGTCTTGACCTGTCAAAAGTGCGCTAGCTGTGAAGCCAGATACCTATATATGACAAGTATATCAGAGAAAACACTATACAGTACATGGAACATGAAGACCTGGCTTAATTACCTTTAGTATGAGGCGATTTCGCGTTCTAACCGGCTAACCCTATATCCTAACATTAATGGCCATAAATGAATGATAAACGGGTTTCGGATAGACTTAACTTGAATTTGTAGACAGCGTGTTGACAATGGTACACCTTTGGCTTCCATAACACTACGTCCAAGTAAATTTAACAGGAGCTGAATTTGCTCCCGTGTGAGCCTCTGGTCTCGTATAACAATGGCTGTTTAACACTCCATTCTATTGACGTTACTGGCCGACATTGTCCAGAATGATAGGAGCCGTTTGCTCCACACGTCTCGGAGGTGACACAACAATGGCTGCCCTCCTTCCTCCCTCTGACGCCTGGCCTACTTTGTCCAGATTTCAGAAAGTGATAGAAGGGTCACATTTACTCTACTTTAATATTGATAATTAAGTTAATTTATATAAGATGTTTTTATGATGGTAAAGTCCAAAGACTAATGTATTTAAGAATAATTCCCAGCAGAATAGCTGGTGAATTATAATAGTATGTGGTGATGATATCCCGTTTTCTATAGACGGTAATTCCACTACAGGTTACGTTTTCTATGGGTAACTTGTTGGTAACACAGCTCTTATCTGTCTGTATGATATTATTATTAAATGGTGTCGGATTTTCCGACACTTATGATCATTACACGTTTGAGTGATTAATTAGTGTCTCTACCATCCTAGGGTGATATTGAAGAGCTAACCTAAAGGTACTTCCAGTGACACTGGTTTATCACTCAAATCATTAGTGTGTATGATTGTATATATATAATGTGTATTAATTTTAAGTGCTAACCTCTAGTAGAGGTAGGATTATTGCCTAGTGAGTGCAGAATTTACCCTAGGCTACCATCAGTGCTTGTTCAGTATTATGCGCGACCCAAGTACAAGCCCCACAAGGCTTCACCAACTAGCCAGTATGGATAATGCAGGGAGAATGAAAAGAACCCTTGCAGGTCTTAAAGGCCACTTAACAAGACAGATCAAGAAATGTGAAGATTTGTCACAACAATCTCAAGTTGATTATGCTGACCTGGAAAGCTATTATCAAGCAGCTGCAGGTAAATTTGAGCAAATCAAATGTCAAATAGCAACTTATGTGGCTGAACTTGCCAACACTAATTTATCAGAAACAGAAATAGACGACATTATGGTTGATCTTGCGAATTATGAAGATCACACTCAGGCCACGTTACAGCCTTATGTCAAATTAATTGCCCAGAACAAGGCAACAGCAACAACATCAACAGTTGTATCTAATACGAGTCAAGCAGAAGCTCGACTCCCTCCAATTAATTTACCCACTTTCTCAGGAAAAGATGAGGAAGATTGGGACGAATTTTGGAACAAATTCGTTGACCTTGTAGGCTCAAAACAATCTTTACCAAAGAGTAGTAAATTCTCTTATTTGCAAGGCCAATTATCAGGTGAGGCTAAAACAGTAGTATCCCATCTGAGATTAACTAATGACGGCTATGATCTGGCAGTAAAACTCCTCAAGGATAATTATGCTGATCCAGAAGTAAGAACATCACATTTAGTTCATGAGCTGTTGCATTTACCCCCACCGGAGGCTTCAGCTGATTCACTCCAAGTCTTCAAGCTGGAGGTAGAATCATTGATCAATGCCCTCAGCCTGACAGCAGATATAAACGGGGCTGAGTGGGTCTTGAAAATAATTGTCCAAGAGAAAATACCTAGGGACATATTGAGACAAATGAGTGCTCATTACAATAAAAGCATCTTATCTATGAATGAAATATCTGAAGGTTTAAAGTCAGTAGTTCATCAATTACGAACACATGACAAATTAAAACCACCAAGTAAACCCTCAGAAACCAATAATAGTAAACCACAGAGTACCAAAGGTACTCCAAATCAATCTAGACAATATAATTCGACACCAAAGGGTACAGGAAGCTATGGAACATGTTTGTTCTGCAATGAGAAACATTCAATGTACCACTGCTCTAATTTTCCTGATAGTGACGCCCGTGTTGAGCGACTCAAAGATTTGCAACATTGCACGAGGTGCCTCAGGAAACATAACATCAAGGATTGTGATACCCAATTACACCCTTGTAATAGGTGTAACAAAGGTCAGCACCATGCAGCATTGTGCAGAGACACCGAAACAACGTCTCCAAACCCCAACGTGGAAGATAGCATTCCCACCACAGTACAGTACTGGAAGGTGCAACAAACAAAGAGTGTCCAATTGGCAAAGTCTAAAGGTAATACGACTTTGCCTACTGCCCAAATTACCATCCTGAATAAGAGGGCCAAGGTCCATACCCGTGG
The DNA here is from genome assembly GCF_040958095.1 of Procambarus clarkii. NCBI lineage: Eukaryota > Metazoa > Arthropoda > Malacostraca > Decapoda > Cambaridae > Procambarus > Procambarus clarkii. The sequence continues at coordinate 7,107,553 of NC_091222.1, forward strand.
GTTGTTTGACCAAGGATCCCAAAGAACATATATCACTAAAAAGTTGGCAGATGAACTACAATTAAGGCCTGTAGCCCAGATGTCATTCAACATCTCAGGGTTTGTAACAGATGCAGGACCTCAAGTCTACCAGGTGGTACAACCATCAGTACGCTTAGGCAGGTACGTCTGTCGAGTACAAGCCATTGTGGTGGACAAAATACCAGTAGACCTACAAGTTCGAGGTCTGAGAGCAACAGCCAAATTCCTGAGAAATAGAGGAATAAAATTGGCAGATAATATTAAGTCTGATCACCTCACCGACTTCGGTCTCCTTGTAGGGACAGACTATTGTCATCGATTCATCGGTAGCCCTACTAAATATCAGGGCATAACCATGTTAAACTCTGCAGGAGGTAAATTACTCTCAGGCCCACTATCAAGCCTGAGGAGACCTATGCCTGCAGATAAACAATACCAGTAGAAATCTAAATTTGTCAGCTGATTATATTTCTCCAGTAGCATTATACTAAGGAGATTACAGCTGACTATAGTAACAGAGGTTGATGTTAGTATCATCATTTGAAGCTGAAGATGAGTTCATGAGGCTTCAGTGGCAAATCAGTGAACAGTAGCCTAAAACAGCTACAAGTCACTGCGACCAATGTCACTGAACCCACTGCAGTCTCAGAACCATACTTTACTTTAATGATGAGCTAATCAATCTTCTGAATCAATTAACTAAATTAAACCCTAATAAATCTGATGACTGATTTGATACATTTATTATTTAATCAAGATGTATTCCATGGGCCTCAGTGTTTATATATCAGTGACCAGTTACCTGAACAAACTTCAAGTTATATCTGATGTCACTGATCTCACTGCAGTCCCTGAATCATACTTGACTGTAGTACTTGATCACATTCAGTCTTCTGGGTTAAATAATATGTAATTAGGCTTGAATATTAGCCTTTCAAGAGTTGACAGGGAAATGAAATCGCATTAGACTTATAACCCCTGCAACTCTAGTACGGGACATCCGTCCTGTACGAACAGACGCACAAATGTGTGATTACTAACTACTAACATCAAATTAATCAAATAATTCGAAGGAGGAGTATCGGTGTTCGTCTGTTCTAATTAGGACTTCGACCCGTGAGCAGCCCCTGGGGAATTATGTCGGAAAATCCGACACCATTTTATATCATACAGATAATAGCTGTGTTGTATAAACAAGTTAACCATAGAAAACGTAACTTGTAGTGGAATTACCGTTTAAAGAAAACGGGATATCATCACCACATATATTATAATTCACCAGCTATTCTGCTGGGAATTATTCTTAAATACATTAGTCTTTGGACTTTACCATCATAAAACATCTTATATAAATTAACTTAATTATCAATATTAAAGTAGAGTAAATGTGACCCTTCTATCACTTTCTGAAATCTGGACAATGTAAGCCAGGCGTCAGAGTGAGGAAGGAGGGGCTGCCATTGTTGTGTCACATCCGAGACGCGTGGAGCAAATTCGGCTCCTATCATATCTGGACAATGTCGGCCAGGCGTCAATAGTATGGAGTGTTAGACGCAGCCATTGTTGAGACTAGACCAGAGGCTCACACGGGAGCAAATTCGGCTCCTGTTAATTTACTTGGACATAGTGTTATGGAAACCAGAAGTGTACCATTATCAACACGCTGTCTACAAATCAAGTTAAGTGTTCTTTCCGAAACCCATTATCTATCATTAGTGGCCATTAATGTCATTGGGTAGGGTGAGCCGGTTAGATCACGAAATCGCCTCATACTAAAGGTAATTAAGCCAGGTCTTCATGTTCCATGTACAGTTTTCTCTGAAATACTTGTCATATATAGAATCTGGCTTTACAGCTAGCGCCCTTTTGACAGGTCAAGACGAGGAAGCAAGATTTTGTGCACCCGTTACTGGGTGATGGAAGCTACCTCAAAGAGGATAATTTGGTGTCTACACCCTAGTTATACCTGGTGGACTAACCTGCTGTACTATAAGATAAGGAACCTTTTCAATGTATGTAGTCTATTCCTGTAGTTTGATTGGCTGCATATATATAAATTTAATAAACCCCCCTAATGTGTAGAGGATCGATTTGTGAGATTAAGAGATTATTGCAGAAATACAGTTGTAATAATATTGTATCTGTTATATTGACTCTTACCATTCCTGGTAGTGAGGCCAGCTGACTGCTCTTACTGGGCTGTCGTGATGTTGCTCACACGATTGTTAACCCTGGTTAGTATCTGCGGAAGGGAGGGAAGGGAGAATCGTGGGAAGGAATTGTGGGAAGGGAGGGAGTGAGAGAGGGAGCATGTCCTACCCACAGTAATCCCCGTCTCTTCCAACAGCATGTGTGGTGGTAGTTGGGTCGCCGGCCAGCACAATCACCTCCTGCTTCACCTGTCTTGAGATCAAAGGTAACTTACCATTAATACCAGGAGACAGATGTAGTCAGTGTGTGTGTGTGTGTGTGTGTGTGTGTGTGTGTGTGTATAGGTGTGTTTATGTTTGCACACATGTGCCTCCATACATGTCTTTCCGCACGTGCCTCTCGCTACACATACCTGGGCCTTTGAGTCAGTCTCTCATCTCTGCCACTGTCACATATATAGATCACACACCATACAGACCCCATTCACCTTCACAAACCCCCATACACACGTATACACCCCATACACCGTATACAATCATACCCATGGGGGTGTATCAAGTACCACACACACACACGCCAATTAAAAATAAAACAAACCATCGGGATGCCTGAGACGCAAGTTCAAACCCTTAGACAAGCTCAAGCATCTTAGACACAATGGCATCACCTAGGCAACAGCGGAGATAAACGTGAGAACTGCTCCCAGACGATCCCAACACCACGAGATGAACGCCCAGAGAAGCAGCATCCACCAGATACAGACACTTAATGAAGGGCTTTGTATTATTAAACCCGGGTTGTGGTATCATTATGACTTTCTCTGTTAAATAATGTAATGAAATTTGGTGTAAAGTGATGTCCATTATTTATATATAATCTTTCATGAGTCAAGTTGTTGATTTGGTTTGACTCCGGACATTAAGTTGGTACGTAAGCCCTGACTCTGATGTCAACATGTGTCTGGGTATTGCCCTACCAAGCTGATGGGCACTAGGTACCCCCTACCCAGGTGATGGGCACTAGGTGCCCTACCCAAACCACGGTCCCCCGCCAGTCCGCTAAAACGCAGGATTACCCTCAGATAGTTATTCGCAAATGATTTAGATTATAAATTTCAAAATGCGACCGAATCCCAGACTTTGACAGGGAAAAGTCGAGCAATTACCCACTCTGCCAAGAGACGTCACATTGACAATATGACAGCATGTGGGCCCCTAGTATTGTGGGGCCCCCCTCCCTGGTATCACTGGTCAATGTGTCAATACGTTATGACTAGAGAGATGGTAGGGAACCCTAAAATATATAGTATGAAAAAGGTAAATCCCCATTTACCCTCAATATCATTAAGGGACAGCCGCTACCCTACATTACATCAAGGGTTACATGGAGCCCCATGGTCTCACCTAGTTGTGCTGGCGGGGGTTGAGCTTTGGCTCTGTGGTCCCACCTCTCATTGTCAATCAACTGGAATGTGATGGTATCCCTGTGTGGGGAATAGAGACGCATCTCCCGGGAAGAGGTGGATGCTGGGAGCCAGAAACAGGCAGAGAGGAGAGACTTAGATAACTAGGTAGAGAAACATAGACAAGGAGGGAGGGAAGGGAATAGATGCGGTGATGGGTGAAGATAGAATGTGTGAGAGAGAGAGAGAGAGAGAGAGAGAGAGAGAGAGAGAGAGAGAGAGAGAGAGAGAAAGAGAGAGAGAGAGAGAGAGAGAGAGAGAGAGAGAGAGAGAGAGAGAGAGAGAGAGAGAGAGAGAGAGAGTGAGAGAGAGAGAGAGAGAGAGAGAGAGAGAGAGAGAGAGAGAGAGAGAGAGAGAGAGAGAGAGAGAGAGAGAGAGAGGGAGAGGGAGAGGGAGAGAGAGAGAGAGAGAGAGAGAGAGAGAGAGAGAGAGAGAGAGAGAGAGAGAGAGAGAGAGAGAGAGAGAGAGAGAGAGAGAGAGGGAGAGGGAGAGGGAGGGAGAGAGAGAGAGAGAGAGAGAGAGAGAGAGAGAGAGAGAGAGAGAGAGAGAGAGAGAGAGAGAGAGAGAGAGAGAGAGAGAGAGAGAGAGAGAGAGAGAGAGAGAGAGAGCGAGCGAGCGAGCGAGCGAGAGAGAGAGAGAGAGAGAGAGAGAGAGAGAGAGAGAGAGAGAGAGAGAGAGAGAGAGAGAGAGAGAGAGAGAGAGAGAGAGAGAGAGAGAGAGAGAGAGAGAGAGAGAGAGAGAAGTGAGAGAAAACGTTTAAACTTTTAATTTCAAGTTTTAACTTAATTGCTGACTTCACCATTCTCCTTCTTAGTCCCACACTTCTGTGTCCCTTCCTCTCTATCCATCCATCCATCCCTCCCTCCCTCCTGCATCCCTCCACTCTTCTCTCCCTCCCTCCACTCCCCCTCCCTCCACTCCCCCTTCCCTCCTCGCTACCAAAACCTTAATGTTTATATCCAGTGTCTCAGGAATACTGTCACCTGGACCACCTACACACTTGAGACAACATTTGCATGTTTGCGGTGAGGGTTGAGCTTCAGCTGTTGACTTCCGCTTCTCTGGTGAAGAATTACGAAGAATTAGAGGCATCAACGCGTACGTGGTCTTCCATCAGCAGTTTTGTCCTGGTCTAATATTACCCGTACAACACTAAACTCTCCCGAGTCAACACTTGGCCACGGACAGCAGTAGCGGCGTCTTCTGCCCTGGTGTCTCGCACACAACTCAATCATAACTTCACTACACTTTTAGGACACTGCCATCCACGGATCGAATAATTCAGGTACCTGCACCCTTTAAAACATTATATCTGAACTGTACACACTCAGACATTAACTATACAACATCCAGTCTCAGTAAATCACTTTGACGAAAACACTTGTTTCTTGTATCTATCAGAAAAAAATCAGATAAACCGTATTTCCGTCACACGCACCTCAGTACTCACCTTTTTTTCCTCTTTGTTTATAAAAGAATGATATCTTCAATAAAACAATAGACACAAACATGATTCCTGATAAATAGATCACACAGAACCTACCAGGCGCACCAAGTTACACTGAACAACATCACACAGAACCTACCAGGAGCACCAAGTTACACTGAACAACATCAAAATGATCTGAGCAAAACATGACAATAATCAAGTACACGAACCTGAGTAGCAGAGCTGCTAACAGTTAGACACACACACAAACAAGACAACCAGGCAGTTAGACAACACTCCCGCTCTAACAAGCTCAGCAAGGCACAAAATATTAGAAATGCTCACAAATCCCCGGCACCACAAGTCACTTATTAAAGAAGATAAAGTACGGGAAACACTCACAATAAATAACATAACACTGGAAATAATAATATTCTTTATCATAATAATAATAATAAAAATAATAATAATTGAGTTACAAGAAAGTACAAGGACGTTGTGAGATTACATAATATGGGTATTTTTCAGTCTTGTAAAGCCACTAACACACAAAGCGTTTCGGGGCAGAAATGAACAATTTCCATCACAAAAACTACAACACAATGCACTCGCAAAACATCAAATCTCCTACACCCAAGAAACAATATAAAACCCCACTACACCTTATCCATCACTCCAGGATCTGTGTCCTTACCTTATCCATCACTCCACACTGTCCTCTGAGCCATTATCATCAAAGGACTATATATCAACAGTCTCTTTCCTAATTTAAATGTTCATATTCTCCCCAGCGGCTCTTAACTCTCAAGGAGCAACCACGCGTTCATCTTTTGTCAACATTAAGAGGCTTCCCCACTCACAGGTTGAAGTGTTTCCTGCTCGCACCAGTTGAGCAGCTCCTCGGTAGACTCTTCTAAGTCAACCTCCACTGCAGTTACAGCCTCGACCCTTTCGCTGAATTTTAATTTAGCGTCTCTGTCCTTCATACTGTCTAATAAATGACCAAGGTTTGTTTCTTTGGGGATACCAGCTACCTTATACACTCTCCTTATCCCGTGGGCCAGACCTGTACAGACCTGTACAAGGGAGCCGGTCGGCCGAGCGGACAGCACGCTGGACTTGTGATCCTGTGGTCCTGGATTCGATCCCAGGACCACAGGATCACCCGTCCTCACACTAGGCTGGTTAAAGCAGCGGCCGTCCTCCGCAGACGCATTCATCAATGTTAACACACTGTGTATTAAACATTAGTTTGTTCTCATGTATAAATTAATATTTTTATACATACAGATTCTATGTATAGTTAAGCGTAGGTTAGGTTAGGTGTTTAGGTTCTGTTGACGATTATTTGTATTTGTAGTTCGTGGGTGAAGCATTTATAGAATTGTGGTTCCAACAGAGGACGTGAGCGAAGCACTTGTTCCGGAAGTGTTCGGATATCATCAGTTGTGAGTCGTGTGTAAACCGCTTCTCATTCATAAACAGCGGGTTTGGCTGCTGGATTAACGAGGTTGGATCTTTGTATGCGAGGATGGGCTGCTCTGAGTGGGGGTCGTGAGCGTGAGCATTCGAAGCTTGAAATGAAGCCCTGAGCCTCCATACGTCTGTGGGGGCAAGTCGCAGCTCGTCCTTGTCAACAAAGGCTAATACTAATTATTCTAACTGTCAAGCCCGCCTATTTACGAACGTAAACCACTTTACACACGACTCACAACAGATGACGTTCGACATTTCGAGCCAACGAACGTCCGAACAGAAAACAACAATACTTTTTTGCCGTTTTCTATCCAAATCTCACCTGTAAATACTTCACCCAATAATTTCCAACACCACTTAAACACCATAACGGAACCTAACCCAGACTTAACCATATACCAAGTGTTAATATATAACAATATAAATTTATATTTGCGAAAACGTCGATTTTTGAGTACTCAGATACGGTAAAAATAATATATAAGTCTTTGAGGTGGGCAGCCGCCACCTTGAGCCACCACTGCCTGGGGCCGGGCGGTCAGTGCAGTGAGTCGTTATGTATGGTAAGTGCTGTGATGTGGTGCGTGTGACGGATATACGGGAAGTTTATCTGAACAGTTTCACCGCATCTGATAGATACAAGTGTTTTCGTCAAAGTGATTTACTGAGACTGGATGTTATATAGTTAATGTCTGAGTGTGTACAGTTCAGATATAATGTTTTAAAGGGTGCAGGTACCTGAATTATTCGATCCATGTCTGGCCACGTCCTAAAAGTGTAGTGAAGTTATGATTGAGTTGTGTGCGAGACACCAGGGCAGAAGACGCCGCTACTGCTGTCCGTGGCCAAGTGTTGACTCGGGATAGCTTAGTGTTGTACGGGAAATATTAGACCAGGACAAAACTGCTGATGGAAGACCACGTACGCGTTGATGCCTCTAATTCTTCGTGCAGTGTTTCTCGTCTTGTGGCGAAATATTACGTCGTCTCGCTAAATGTGTTTGCGAGCGTGACGTCAGCAGTGTGGCGCCAACCACTGGGCCCCGCCTCACCTCCCTGGACGAGGTACACCATCGTCTCCTCCTCCAAGACAAGATACACCAGCGTCTCCTCCTCCAAGACAAGATACACCAGCGTCTCCTCCTTCAAGACAAGATACACCAGCGCTCTCCTCCTCCAAGACAAGATACACCATCGTCTCCTCCTCCAAGACAAGATACACCAGCGTCTCCTCCTCCAAGACAAGATACACCAGCGTCTCCTCCTTCAAGACAAGATACACCAGCGTCTCCTCCTTCAAGACAAGATACACCAGCGTCTCCTCCTCCAAGACAAGATACACCAGCGTCTCCTCCTTCAAGACAAGATACACCAGCGTCTCCTCCTCCAAGACAAGATACACCAGCGTCTCCTCCTCCAAGACAAGATACACCAGCGTCTCCTCCTTCAAGACAAGATACACCAGCGTCTCCTCCTTCAAGACAAGATACACCAGCGTCTCCTCCTTCAAGACAAGATACACCAGCGTCTCCTCCTTCAAGACAAGATACACCAGCGCTCTCCTCCTCCAAGACAAGGTTAGTAACACCTCGATGCTCAAGCGTGACATTTACCTGCGCACCTTACATATATGGATTAAAATATGACTAGTCATGCGGTATATGAGGATTTTAAGGTACATAAACAAGACCAAAAGGATAGAAATAACTAGTTTTCTTGCCATTTCAGGTAAAACCTTTTTAGCTCATCGTGTGACAGGAATCCACCAAGTTTTAAGGTACGTAACAATTTCTTTTCTGTTTCCATTGTTGCCATATTATGACGTGTAGTAATTAATCCCAACTTAAGAAAAGTTGGATAACAAAGTCACTTCATAGACGAAGTATTAAATTTTAAAAGTATATTGGGTAGAACTAGGCAGGTGCTGTGTCGTCGAGGAGGACCTTCCGGGTGACAAGGTCAGCAGGGACACAATGTCTCTGGTCCCTGGTGTAAGTGGAAGCTGGGACCTTCCGGGTGACAAGGTCAGCAGAGACACAATGTCTCTGGTCCCTGGTGTAAGTGGAAGCTGGGACCTTCCGGGTGACAAGGTCAGCAGAGACACAATGTCTCTGGTCCCTGGTGTAAGTGGAAGCTGGGACCTTCCGGGTGACAAGGTCAGCAGGGACACAATGTCTGGTCCCTGGTGTAAGTGGAAGCTGGGACCTTCCGGGTGACAAGGTCAGCAGGGACACAATGTCTCTGGTCCCTGGTGTAAGTGGAAGCTGGGACCTTCCGGGTGACAAGGTCAGCAGAGACACAATGTCTCTGGTCCCTGGTGTAAGTGGAAGCTGGGACCTTCCGGGTGACAAGGTCAGCAGGGACACAATGTCTCTGGTCCCTGGTGTAAGTGGAAGCTGGGACCTTCCGGGTGACAAGGTCAGCAGGGACACAATGTCTCTGGTCCCTGGTGTAAGTGGAAGCTGGGACCTTCCGGGTGACAAGGTCAGCAGGGACACAATGTCTCTGGTCCCTGGTGTAAGTGGAAGCTGGGACCTTCCGGGTGACAAGGTCAGCAGGGACACAATGTCTCTGGTCCCTGGTGTAAGTGGAAGCTGGGACCTTCCGGGTGACAAGGTCAGCAGGGACACAATGTCTCTGGTCCCTGGTGTAAGTGGAAGCTGGGACCTTCCGGGTGACAAGGTCAGCAGGGACACAATGTCTCTGGTCCCTGGTGTAAGTGGAAGCTGGGACCTTCCGGGTGACAAGGTCAGCAGGGACACAATGTCTCTGGTCCCTGGTGTAAGTGGAAGCTGGGACCTTCCGGGTGACAAGGTCAGCAGGGACACAATGTCTCTGGTCCCTGGTGTAAGTGGAAGCTGGGACCTTCCGGGTGACAAGGTCAGCAGGGACACAATGTCTCTGGTCCCTGGTGTAAGTGGAAGCTGGGACCTTCCGGGTGACAAGGTCAGCAGGGACACAATGTCTCTGGTCCCTGGTGTAAGTGGAGGCTGGGACCTTCCGGGTGACAAGGTCAGCAGGGACACAATGTCTCTGGTCCCTGGTGTAAGTGGAGGCTGGGACCTTCCGGGTGACAAGGTCAGCAGGGACACAATGTCTCTGGTCCCTGGTGTAAGTGGAAGCTGGGACCTTCCGGGTGACAAGGTCAGCAGGGACACAATGTCTCTGGTCCCTGGTGTAAGTGGAAGCTGGGACCTTCCGGGTGACAAGGTCAGCAGGGACACAATGTCTCTGGTCCCTGGTGTAAGTGGAAGCTGGGACCTTCCGGGTGACAAGGTCAGCAGGGACACAATGTCTCTGGTCCCTGGTGTAAGTGGAAGCTGGGACCTTCCGGGTGACAAGGTCAGCAGGGACACAATGTCTCTGGTCCCTGGTGTAAGTGGAAGCTGGGACCTTCCGGGTGACAAGGTCAGCAGGGACACAATGTCTCTGGTCCCTGGTGTAAGTGGAAGCTGGGACCTTCCGGGTGACAAGGTCAGCAGGGACACAATGTCTCTGGTCCCTGGTGTAAGTGGAAGCTGGGACCTTCCGGGTGACAAGGTCAGCAGGGACACAATGTCTCTGGTCCCTGGTGTAAGTGGAAGCTGGGACCTTCCGGGTGACAAGGTCAGCAGGGACACAATGTCTCTGGTCCCTGGTGTAAGTGGAAGCTGGGACCTTCCGGGTGACAAGGTCAGCAGGGACACAATGTCTCTGGTCCCTGGTGTAAGTGGAAGCTGGGACCTTCCGGGTGACAAGGTCAGCAGGGACACAATGTCTCTGGTCCCTGGTGTAAGTGGAAGCTGGGACCTTCCGGGTGACAAGGTCAGCAGGGACACAATGTCTCTGGTCCCTGGTGTAAGTGGAAGCTGGGACCTTCCGGGTGACAAGGTCAGCAGGGACACAATGTCTCTGGTCCCTGGTGTAAGTGGAAGCTGGGACCTTCCGGGTGACAAGGTCAGCAGGGACACAATGTCTCTGGTCCCTGGTGTAAGTGGAAGCTGGGACCTTCCGGGTGACAAGGTCAGCAGGGACACAATGTCTCTGGTCCCTGGTGTAAGTGGAAGCTGGGACCTTCCGGGTGACAAGGTCAGCAGGGACACAATGTCTCTGGTCCCTGGTGTAAGTGGAAGCTGGGACCTTCCGGGTGACAAGGTCAGCAGGGACACAATGTCTCTGGTCCCTGGTGTAAGTGGAGGCTGGGACCTTCCGGGTGACAAGGTCAGCAGGGACACAATGTCTCTGGTCCCTGGTGTAAGTGGAAGCTGGGACCTTCCGGGTGACAAGGTCAGCAGGGACACAATGTCTCTGGTCCCTGGTGTAAGTGGAGGCTGGGTCTATGTGGGGAAAGTGGTCGCCAAGCGTCGAGTCTCTTGACTCATAGTTGTAATGGGGTAAAAACTGGCCTTGGATGAACAATTCCTGGAGGTTATCTTGAGGTTATCTAGAGATGATTTCGGGGCTTTTTAGTGTCCCAGCGGCCCGGTCCACAACCAGGCCTCCACCCCCAGGAAGCAGCCCGTGACAGCTGACTAACACAAAGGTACCTATTTACTGCTAGGTAATAGGGGCATAGGGTGAAAGAAACTCTGCCCATTGTTTCTCGCCGGCGCCTGGGATCGAACCCAGGACCACAGGATCACAAGTCCAGTGTTCTGTCCGGTCGGCCGACCGGCTTCTAGTCCTGTGTCGTGGGTGTGTGGGGGCGCACTTGCCGGCTGAGGTACGTCGTGTAAGTGTTGTCAAGCTGCCTAGCTAGCCAGAAGTAAGCTGGCCGGTCAGTTTTCGTGGAGAACTGAGCCGGATGTCACTGTAGTAGGTGAAGGCAGGTCCAACACAGACATCAAGGTAAGTCCCTGTTGACCGACCACCTGTTTAATGTGTTTGCTCTGTCAGGTGTATGAATTAGTGTCAAACAAGTGACTTTGTTATGACCTAAGTAAACAGCTGTCAACGTGTTCCCAGAGACACATAATGTGGCACAATGGATAAATTCAAATATCTGTGTAACATAAAATGGCCGGCAAGTATGTACACTGACGGAGGTGTTGCAGAGTGCCAGGCACTCTGGGGGTCCCATAGTGTCTGCAGGGGCCGACAGTGTGGCACGCACTCTGGGGGTCCCAGTGTCTGCAGGGGCCGACAGTGTGGCACGCACTGTGGGGGTCCCAGTGTCTGCAGGGGCCGACAGTGTGGCACGCACTCTGGGGGTCCCAGTGTCTGCAGGGGCCGACAGTGTGGCACACACTCTGGGGGTCCCATAGTGTCTGCAGGGGCCGACAGTGTGGCACGCACTCTGGGGGTCCCAGTGACTGCAGGGGCCGACAGTGTGGCACGCACTGTGGGGGTCCCAGTGTCTGCAGGGGCCGACAGTGTGGCACGCACTCTGGGGGTCCCAGTGTCTGCAGGGGCCGACAGTGTGGCACGCACTCTGGGGGTCCCAGTGTCTGCAGGGGCCGACAGTGTGGCACACACTCTGGGGGTCCCATAGTGTCTGCAGGGGCCGACAGTGTGGCACGCACTCTGGGGGTCCCAGTGTCTGCAGGGGCCGACAGTGTGGCACGCACTGTGGGGGTCCCAGTGTCTGCAGGGGCCGACAGTGTGGCACGCACTCTGGGGGTCCCAGTGTCTGCAGGGGCCGACAGTGTGGCACACACTCTGGGGGTCCCATAGTGTCTGCAGGGGCCGACAGTGTGGCACGCACTGTGGGGGTCCCATAGTGTCTGCAGGGGCCGACAGTGTGGCACGCACTCTGGGGGTCCCAGTGTCTGCAGGGGCCGACAGTGTGGCACGCACTCTGGGGGTCCCAGTGTCTGCAGGGGCCGACAGTGTGGCACGCACTCTGGGGGTCCCAGTGTCTGCAGGGGCCGACAGTGTGGCACGCACTCTGGGGGTCCCAGTGTCTGCAGGGGCCGACAGTGTGGCACACACTCTGGGGGTCCCATAGTGTCTGCAGGGGCCGACAGTGTGGCACGCACTGTGGGGGTCCCATAGTGTCTGCAGGGGCCGACAGTGTGGCACGCACTCTAGGGGTCCCATAGTGTCTGCGGGGGCCGACAGTGTGGCACGCACTCTGGGGGTCCCAGTGTCTGCAGGGGCCGACAGTGTGGCACGCACTCTGGGGGTCCCAGTGTCTGCAGGGGCCGACAGTGTGGCACGCACTCTGGGGGTCCCATAGTGTCTGCAGGGGCCGACAGTGTGGCACGCACTCTGGGGGTCCCATAGTGTCTGCAGGGGCCGACAGTGTGGCATGCACTCTGGTGGTCCCAGTGTCTGCAGGGGCCGACAGTGTGGCACGCACTCTGGGGGTCCCAGTGTCTGCAGGGGCCGACAGTGTGGCACGCACTCTGGGGGTCCCATAGTGTCTGCAGGGGCCGACAGTGTGGCACGCACTCTGGGGGTCCCATAGTGTCTGCAGGGGCCGACAGTGTGGCATGCACTCTGGTGGTCCCAGTGTCTGCAGGGGCCGACAGTGTGGCACGCACTCTGGGGGTCCCAGTGTCTGCAGGGGCCGACAGTGTGGCACGCACTCTGGGGGTCCCATAGTGTCTGCAGGGGCCGACAGTGTGGCACGCACTCTGGGGGTCCCATAGTGTCTGCAGGGGCCGACAGTGTGGCACGCACTCTGGGGGTCCCAGTGTCTGCAGGGGCCGACAGTGTGGCACGCACTCTGGGGGTCCCATAGTGTCTGCAGGGGCCGACAGTGTGGCACGCACTCTGGGGGTCCCAGTGTCTGCAGGGGCCGACAGTGTGGCACGCACTGTGGGGGTCCCATAGTGTCTGCAGGGGCCGACAGTGTGGCACGCACTCTGGGGGTCCCAGTGTCTGCAGGGGCCGACAGTGTGGCACGCACTGTGGGGGTCCCAGTGTCTGCAGGGGCCGACAGTGTGGCACGCACTCTGGGGGTCCCAGTGTCTGCAGGGGCCGACAGTGTGGCACACACTCTGGGGGTCCCATAGTGTCTGCAGGGGCCGACAGTGTGGCACGCACTCTGGGGGTCCCAGTGTCTGCAGGGGCCGACAGTGTGGCACGCACTGTGGGGGTCCCAGTGTCTGCAGGGGCCGACAGTGTGGCACGCACTCTGGGGGTCCCAGTGTCTGCAGGGGCCGACAGTGTGGCACGCACTCTGGGGGTCCCAGTGTCTGCAGGGGCCGACAGTGTGGCACACACTCTGGGGGTCCCATAGTGTCTGCAGGGGCCGACAGTGTGGCACGCACTCTGGGGGTCCCAGTGTCTGCAGGGGCCGACAGTGTGGCACGCACTGTGGGGGTCCCAGTGTCTGCAGGGGCCGACAGTGTGGCACGCACTCTGGGGGTCCCAGTGTCTGCAGGGGCCGACAGTGTGGCACACACTCTGGGGGTCCCATAGTGTCTGCAGGGGCCGACAGTGTGGCACGCACTGTGGGGGTCCCATAGTGTCTGCAGGGGCCGACAGTGTGGCACGCACTCTGGGGGTCCCAGTGTCTGCAGGGGCCGACAGTGTGGCACGCACTCTGGGGGTCCCAGTGTCTGCAGGGGCCGACAGTGTGGCACGCACTCTGGGGGTCCCAGTGTCTGCAGGGGCCGACAGTGTGGCACGCACTCTGGGGGTCCCAGTGTCTGCAGGGGCCGACAGTGTGGCACACACTCTGGGGGTCCCATAGTGTCTGCAGGGGCCGACAGTGTGGCACGCACTGTGGGGGTCCCATAGTGTCTGCAGGGGCCGACAGTGTGGCACGCACTCTAGGGGTCCCATAGTGTCTGCGGGGGCCGACAGTGTGGCACGCACTCTGGGGGTCCCAGTGTCTGCAGGGGCCGACAGTGTGGCACGCACTCTGGGGGTCCCAGTGTCTGCAGGGGCCGACAGTGTGGCACGCACTCTGGGGGTCCCATAGTGTCTGCAGGGGCCGACAGTGTGGCACGCACTCTGGGGGTCCCATAGTGTCTGCAGGGGCCGACAGTGTGGCACGCACTCTGGTGGTCCCAGTGTCTGCAGGGGCCGACAGTGTGGCACGCACTCTGGGGGTCCCAGTGTCTGCAGGGGCCGACAGTGTGGCACGCACTCTGGGGGTCCCATAGTGTCTGCAGGGGCCGACAGTGTGGCACGCACTCTGGGGGTCCCATAGTGTCTGCAGGGGCCGACAGTGTGGCACGCACTCTGGGGGTCCCAGTGTCTGCAGGGGCCGACAGTGTGGCACGCACTCTGGGGGTCCCATAGTGTCTGCAGGGGCCGACAGTGTGGCACGCACTCTGGGGGTCCCAGTGTCTGCAGGGGCCGACAGTGTGGCACGCACTGTGGGGGTCCCATAGTGTCTGCAGGGGCCGACAGTGTGGCACGCATCAACCTGATCTATACCGTTTGAGGCCGGACTCGTCCTAAACATCGTTGGGTCCTACTGTATCGTTGGGTCCTACTGTATCGTTGGGTCCTACTGTATCGTTGGGTCCTACTGTATCGTTGGGTCCTACTGTATCATTGGGTCCTACTGTATCGTTGGGTCCTACTGTATCGTTGGGTCCTACTGTATCGTTGGGTCCTACTGTATCATTGGGCCCTACTGTATCATTGGGTCCTGCTGTATCATTGGGTCCTGCTGTATCATTGGGTCCTACTGTATCATTGGGTGCTACTGTATCATTGGGTGCTACTGTATCATTGGGTGCTACTGTATCATTGGGTCCTACTGTATCGTTGGGTCCTACTGTATCATTGGGTCCTACTGTATCATTGGGTCTTACTGTATCATTGGGTCCTACTGTATCGTTGGGTCCTACTGTATCGTTGGGTCCTACTGTATCATTGGGTCCTACTGTATCATTGGGTCCTACTGTATCATTGGGTCCTACTGTATCATTGGGTGCTACTGTATCATTGGGTCCTACTGTATCATTGGGTCCTACTGTATTATTGGGTCCTACTGTATCATTGGGTCCTACTGTATCATTGGGTCCTACTGTATCATTGGGTCCTACTGTATCATTGGGTCCTACTTTATCATTGGGTCCTACTGTATCATTGGGTCCTACTGTATCATTGGGTCCTACTGTATCATTGGGTCCTACTGTATCATTGGGTGCTACTGTATCATTGGGTGCTACTGTATCATTGGGTCCTACTGTATCATTGGGTCCTACTGTATCATTGGGTGCTACTGTATCATTGGGTCCTACTGTATCATTGGGTCCTACTGTATCATTGGGTCCTACTTTATCATTGGGTCCTACTGTATCATTGGGTGCTACTGTATCATTGGGTGCTACTGTATCATTGGGTCCTATTGTATCATTGGGTCCTACTGTATCATTGGGTCCTACTGTATCATTGGGTCCTACTGTATCATTGGGTCCTACTGTATCATTGGGTCCTACTGTATCATTGGGTGCTACTGTATCATTGGGTCCTACTGTATCATTGGGTGCTACTGTATCATTGGGTCCTACTGTATCATTGGGTCCTACTGTATCATTGGGTGCTACTGTATCATTGGGTCCTACTGTATCATTGGGTGCTACTGTATCGTTGGGTGCTACTGTATCATTGGGTGCTACTGTATCATTGGGTGTGTTACGACCCGGATCCAGCGTCCGAGCCTGGAGCAGTGACAAACACGCCATCTGTGGGTCAGCTCCCGAAACCCCCGCCAAACGGACGACGACACCTAGTGAGGACAGCGTGTACTGGCCTCGAGGACCAGTTTCCAGTCTGGTTCAGCGCTCAACACCGCCGCTCCTGACCTCTGGTGAGGTGGTGCTCCGACGACAGCGCCATCTATGGAGTGGATATGTCGGGCGTTTGTATCTGAGCCTGTGAGTGTGGTGTATTAGTGTCCCGGTTATTAATGACGTGTCTGCTTACAGAGCCGACCTGGGACCACTGTGTTGAAGGTGGAGTCAGTCTACCCGAGGCAGCCAGTCTCCATACAGTGAAGTTTGCTGCAGCTGTCGTGACGTCGTCCCCCCGGAAGAACACTGTGGTGTGTTAAGCCTGCCAGTGGAGTGGCAGTGGAAGGATTTACCCGGGACCGACGGTTGGAGACGATAATCCACTGGGGTATTGAGGACAGGAGGGTGATTGGTGATATCACACGAGACTCCTGTCTAGGGCGTACCCCTTATATCGTTCGTGGAGTGGCCGTACCAGCCTTGGTGGCTCAGTACCTGCCAGCAGACCTGCTGGACGTGTGGTTGACGGCCTCCACGACGGTGCCCCCAGTGGACCTGTGTTGTGGCTGACCTGTGGTCAGGGTAGGCTCGGCGTTCTCCGAGGACACGTCTTGAGGCCACGAAGAAAGCACCGCGGACTCAGCACCTAGCTTCGAGGATCCATAGTCTCCAGCAGAAGACTACAGTGTTGATCCCCTCTGTAAAGTGTTAATACCCCTCCCCCTTGTGTACGTTTTACTTTTATATATTTAAATGGTGAAGGTTATATTATATTATATTGAAGTTCTTACCTTTCTTTCCCTACTCCCTTTAAGTTACTTGCGTCACGGATCGCATCCCTTGATAGCCTCTACTGGCTTGGGGCCGGATATATATCTTCCTCTAACTACATCAGAGTAAGAACCCCGTTGCGTCCCGAGAGGGCCGTAACATAATTGGCATCCCCAGCGGGATCCGTCCCCTTGTTAAGTATGTTTGACAGGGGTGGTGAAGTGGCGTAATCCCTGTAAATAATTCCCCCTATGTGTGACGATTGTGACGTTATACGTCCTGTGCGGTGCGAAAGGGTGACTAAGTGCGATATTGTGCAGTGCGGTGCTCGCTGTGATTAAGCGATTAAGTGCAATATTAACTAGTGCGGTGCTCAGTGATTTAGTGCAATATTGTAGAGCGAAGTGTTCGCTTGGACTCAGTGCAATATTGGGTAGTGCGGTGCCCGGAGTGATTACGTGCAATATTGGCAAGTGCAGTGTTTGGTGCAATATTGGCGTAGAACAGTGCTCGGTGCGTTAAGTGCTAACGTGTAAGCATTGTGTTAAGTGCTAAGTGTTCCATCTGTGACAATGGCAGACAAAGCTACCATCGATGATCTGGACGATGTTCAGGCTTTTCTGAACAGAGTGGACTGTCTTGCCAGATTAAAGTATCTGAGCAAACCGGAACTTGTACTAGTGAGCGCCTACCTGGAGATCAAGATCCGTGCCAGTGATTCCCGTGTGGAGATCTTGTCCAAGGTTCACCGGCACCTGAAGGCAGACGAGAAACAGGAAGGCGAGACTCCTAGTACAAGGGAAGGTGAGGAAATAGCTTCCACAGAAAAGGAAGATAAGGGCAGTGACATTGACAGTGATGCAGGTGAGCTTAATATCAGCTTCCTAACAGTCAAAATGCGTGCCCTAGAGATCAATCGCGAGATAGAGTGGAAGAAGTTAGAAGTAGAACGAGAATTAAAAGATAAAGAAGTGGAGATGAAAAATAAAGAAATGGAGATGAAAGAAAAAGAATTGGCGATGAGGCGTTTAGAATTAGAAAGAGAAGAAAGAAGAGAAGAGCGAGAAAGAGAAGAGAAACGAGAGAGAGAAGAACGAGAAAGAGAAGAGAAACGAGAGAGAGAAGCACGAGAAAGAGAAGAGAGACGAGAGAGAGAAGAACGAGAAAGAGAAGAAAAAGAAAGACAGAGACAACATGAACTAGAAGTATTACGACTAGGCGTTGGACAGAGACAAACTGGAGTAAGCGGTTTCGATCCGGTAAGGAATATCAAAATGGTCCCCAAATTCAACGAGAGAGAAGTTTCGAAGTTCTTCGCAGCCTTCGAGAAAGTCGCTGCCTCTTTGGAGTGGCCAAGGGAGAATTGGGCCATCATGATAGTCAGTCTTGACTGGGAAGGCCCAAATCGCCTACTCTACGTTATCCCTTGACGACTCCGGCGATTACGATATGGTGAAGAAAGTGGTGCTCATGGCGTACCAATTGGTACCTGAGGCATATAGGCAAAAGTTCAGAAACCTGAAGAAGACCTCAGAGCACACTTTCACCGAATTCGCCACCATCAAGGAGCGACTTTTTCAAGAATGGTGTGCCTCTCGGAAGGTGGAGACCAAGGAAGACCTCGAGCAGCTGATTCTGCTCGAGGACTTCAAGGATTGTTTATCTGGAGACCTCAAGACGTACTTAGAGGAACAGCAGGTAGAGACCTTGAGTGCAGCAGCCACCATGGCTGAAGAGTATATTCTGACTCATAGGCCGTCTGCTAAGTACGTCCCAAGGAATTACCAGCGCCGGTTCGACAGACCTCATGATGAAGAAGAAAGACCCGTCCCACAAAGTGCTAAGAAGACGCCCCCAAGTAGCCCCCGAAGAACAAGTCCTAGTAGTCCGAAACACCTTAGTCCAAGGAGGAATATGGTGTGCTGGACTTGTGGGCAGAAAGGGCACATAGCTGCTAGGTGCCGAGGCAGAAGAGGTGGCAGCACACGAAGGGAGGTGATGTTGATGAGCTGTGTTACATCACCAGTAGGAAACCAGTCTACGACGACGCAGGAAGGACCAAGTTTGTTGGCCCCTCACACTTCAACCGGGTATGTAACGAGTGATCATACTGGTACATCAGTTGTAGTGCTCAGAGATAGTGGAGCAGCCCAGTCCCTGATCATGAAGAGCTCGTTACCCGAGGGAGTAAGTGTGGATGGGAGACCAGAGGTTATCCTGGTTGGGTTTCCGAGAATGCAGTATATCGCCCCCTTAGTGCCAGTACATCTCGACTCGCCTTATTTCAGCGGCACATGTGCGTTGGCAGTAGTCGATACCCTCCCTGTGGCTGGGATTGACGTGGTACTAGCCAACGACTTGGTGACCGATTGGAGCACCAATCATCCCAAGGTTGCGGACGAGTCTACCGGAACAGCACGGTCTGAGGTAACAGGCAATGGTAATGTCCAAGTAAAGACAGACCCGGATGTAACTATGTTTAATTTGTCCTCTCGCCTACAGATTGAGATCGACAGTTATCTAGCAGTGTCTCCTGATTCTTCTCTTGACAAGGAACATGAGGTTACAATGGCAGAAGTACCTGAACTAGAAGAGAGGCCTTGTGTGCAGACACCCACGGATACCAACGAGTCTGGAGCGAAGGCTGAGGTGTGCTTGCGGTATGGCAAGTTGCAGCGTGTTGTGGACCAGCCAGAGATTCCCCAGACGTCAGAGGTATGTGAGGTGTGTTCAAAAGGTCTAGTGCCCTCTTTGGTCCAAGCCAGGCTAGTGAATGGTGCCGGCTATGGACATGACAAGCTCAGGAAACTTATCCCTCAATTGGCCCCATGTTTCTTAGCGATATTTTGTTTTGTTCTCCTATGTGTTCTCTGTGTTCTCAGTAAGGATCAGTGGACGACCCGAAGGATGATGGCTCCCATGAACATCGTGAAAAGGTCCCAGGGATTGGAGATTTGTACTGCAAGTGTTGCAGTTGAAGAAGGGACCTGGGAGGTAATAGATGATACAGGAGGTACGATATGTGATAATATGAGTGACTGTTTCCGACAGGTTGGCACCCCCCGCGCGACAGCTGAGCCTCAACACAGCGTTATGCGGAACGTTGGTCGACCTGACGGTGACAGAGTGAATGCCACCTGCGACGTACGAACAGCCCCGTTGGGACTAGGTGTGAACCTAGTAGAGTATGCTGTAAGTACTGTTTTACCCGCTGTCGCTATCACTCTGAATTATCAGACCCCTGTGTTCCAGGTTCCTGTCTCCCTGAAGGACCATCGGACCGGTACCAGAAATGCCGTCTGTGGACAGCCATCATCGGTGCCACGACATAAGGAAGTGTCGAGTCACCCCAGATCGTGTCGAAACCATTCCGTACTCGAGAGAGGTGAGATGACGCCCCTGCTTGACATCGCAGTGAAGACGTGGAAGATTACGTCAGGCAGATCATTGCCTTCCATTTTCAAGCTCCCTTTGTGCCAGGGTTTCTCAGTAGAAAAGTTCTGTGGACAAGACAGCCTCATCTCTCCAGTTCATAGTATAAGTAAGTCCATTTGGAGTTGTGTCGCCCTGCTAATTTGGTTTGTGTTTTTTATAGAACCCCAAACCAAATTCTTTTTGGTGGGGAGGTGTTACGACCCGGATCCAGCGTCCGAGCCTGGAGCAGTGACAAACACGCCATCTGTGGGTCAGCTCCCGAAACCCCCGCCAAACGGACGACGACACCTAGTGAGGACAGCGTGTACTGGCCTCGAGGACCAGTTTCCAGTCTGGTTCAGCGCTCAACACCGCCGCTCCTGACCTCTGGTGAGGTGGTGCTCCGACGACAGCGCCATCTATGGAGTGGATATGTCGGGCGTTTGTATCTGAGCCTGTGAGTGTGGTGTATTAGTGTCCCGGTTATTAATGACGTGTCTGCTTACAGAGCCGACCTGGGACCACTGTGTTGAAGGTGGAGTCAGTCTACCCGAGGCAGCCAGTCTCCATACAGTGAAGTTTGCTGCAGCTGTCGTGACGTCGTCCCCCCGGAAGAACACTGTGGTGTGTTAAGCCTGCCAGTGGAGTGGCAGTGGAAGGATTTACCCGGGACCGACGGTTGGAGACGATAATCCACTGGGGTATTGAGGACAGGAGGGTGATTGGTGATATCACACGAGACTCCTGTCTAGGGCGTACCCCTTATATCGTTCGTGGAGTGGCCGTACCAGCCTTGGTGGCTCAGTACCTGCCAGCAGACCTGCTGGACGTGTGGTTGACGGCCTCCACGACGGTGCCCCCAGTGGACCTGTGTTGTGGCTGACCTGTGGCCAGGGTAGGCTCGGCGTTCTCCGAGGACACGTCTTGAGGCCA
>NC_091222.1:7133828-7164386 GCF_040958095.1 Procambarus clarkii
TGTGTGTGTGTGTGTGTGTGTGTGTGTGAGTGTGAGTGTGAGTGTGAGTGTGTGTGTGTGTGTGTGTGTGTACACGACTACTAGCCTGGGTTTTATGGCATATTTAATGAGGGTTGACCCTCCTATTGATTACAGTGTTTTGTAAGGGGTGCTGAGCTGTGTGTGTGTACTCACCTAGTTGTACTCACCTAGTTGTGCTTGCGGGGGTTGAGCTCTGGCTCTTTGGTCCCGCCTCTCAACCGTCAATCAACAGGTGTACAGGTTCCTGAGCCTATTGGGCTCTATCATATCTACACTTGAAACTGTGTATGGAGTCAGCCTCCACCACATCACTTCCTAATGCATTCCATTTGTCAACCACTCTGACACTAAAAAAGTTCTTTCTAATATATCTGTGGCTCATTTGGGCACTCAGTTTCCACCTGTGTCCCCTAGTGCGTGTGCCCCTTGTGTTAAATAGCCTGTCTTTATCAACCCTGTCAATTCCCTTGAGAATCTTGGATGTTGTGATCATGTCCCCCCCAACTCTTCTGTCTTCCAACGAAGTGAGGTTCAATTCCCGTAGTCTCTCCTCGTAGCTCATATCTCTCAGCTCGGGTACTAGTCTGGTGGCAAACCTTTGAACCTTTTCCAGTTTAGTCTTATGCTTGACTAGATATGGACTCCATGCTGGTGCCGCATACTCCAGGATTGGTCTGACATATGTGGTATATAATGTTCTGAAAGATTCCTTACACAAGTTTCTAAAGGCCGTTCTTATGTTAGCCAACCTGGCATATGCTGCTGATGTTATCCTCTTGATATGAGCTTCAGGGGACAGGTCTGGCGTGATATCAACCCCCAGGTCTTTCTCTCTCTCGGACTCTTGAAGTATTTCATCTCCCAAGTGATACCTTGTATCTGGTCTCCTGCTTCCTACCCCTATCTTCATTACATTACATTTGCTTGGGTTAAACTCTAACATCCATTTGTTCGACCATTCCTGCAGCTTCTCCAGGTCTTCTTGAAGCCTCAAGCTATCCTCCTCTGTCTTAATCCTTCTCATAATTTTGGCGTCGTCATCAAACATTGAGAGGAATGAGTCTATACCCTCTGGGAGATCATTTACGTATATCAGAAACAGGATAGGTCCAAGCACAGAGCCCTGTGGGACTCCACTGGTGACTTCACGCCAGTCTGAGGTCTCACCCCTCACTGTAACTCTCTGCTTCCTATTGTTTAGGCACTCCCTTATCCACTGGAGCGCCCTACCAGTTACTCCTGCCTGTTTCTCCAGCTTATGCATCAACCTTTTATGGGGTACTGTGTCAAAGGCTTTCCGACAGTCCAAAAAAATGCAGTCCGCCCACCCTTCTCCTTCTTGTTTAATCTTTGTCACCTGATCGTAGAATTCTATCAACCCTGTAAGGCAAGATTTACCCTCCCTGAACCCATGTTGATGGGTTGTCACGAAGTCTCTTCTCTCCAGATGTGTTACTAGGTTTTTTCTCACAATCTTCTCCATCACCTTGCATAGTGTACAAGTTAAGGACACTGGCCTGTAGTTCAGTGCCTCTTGTCTGTCACCCTTTTTGTATATTGGTACTACATTAGCAGTTTTCCATATTTCTGGTAGGTCCCCCGTTTCCAGTGACCTACTATACACTATGGAGAGTGGTAGGCAAAGTGCTCCTGCACACTCTTTCAATACCCATGGCGAGATTCCATCCTGCCCAACAGCTTTTCTCACATCCAACTCCAATAGGTGCTTCTTGACCTCATCTCTTGTAATTTCGAACCTATCCAAGGTCACCTGGTTTGCTGCCACCTCTCCTAGCGCCGTGACTTCTCCTTGTTCTATTGTAAAGACCTCCTGGAACCTTTTGTTGAGTTCCTCACACACCTCTTTGTCATTCTCTGTGTACCTGTCCTCACCCATCCTAAGTTTCATCACCTGTTCCTTTACTGTTGTCTTCCTCCTGATGTGACTGTGTAATAGTTTTGGTTCGGTCTTGGCTTTATTAGCTATATCATTTTCATACCTTTTCTCAGCTGCTCTTCTCACACTAACATACTCGTTCCTGGTTCTCTGGTATCTCTCTACTTTCAGGTGTTCTGTTATTACGTTAGTTTCTCCATGCCCTTTTGTTCAGTTCCTTTGCTTTCATACATTCCCTAGTAAACCATGGATTCTTCTTTTGCTTCTCTGTTTTTTTTCTGTCCGGCTGGGACAAACCTGCTTACAGCCTCCTGACACTTTTGGGTGACATAGTCCATCATGTCTTGTACAGACTTGGTTCTGAGTTCTGTGTCCCATTGTATATCCCTAAGGAATTTATTCATCTCTTCATAGTTTCCTTTTCGGTACGCCAGCCCATTGTTTCCCAGTTCTTTTTGGGGGAGATAATTCCTTGCTCAACCAGGTACTCAAAGCTCAATACACTATGATCACTCATTCCCAAAGGGGCTTCCAACTTAACTTCCCTTATATCCGACTCATTTAGTGTAAATATCAGATCAAGCATGACTGGTTCGTCCTCTCCTCTCATTCTTGTCAGTCCCTTGACCTGTTGACTTTTCTTGATGCCACGTCCAACAGCTTAGCTCTCCATGTGTCTGGGCCTCCATATGGGTCTCTGTTCACCCAATCTATCTTCCCATGGTTGAAGTCTCCCATGATTAGTAGTCTGGATCCGTTCCTATTAGCCACAGAAGCTGCTCTCTCTATTATATTGATGATGGCCTTCTTGTTTCTATCATATTCCTGTCTGGGTCTTCTGTCGTTCGGTGGGGGGTTATATATGACTACTACTATAATTTTTAGTGTGTGTGTGTGTGTGTGTGTGTGTGTGTGTGTGTGTGTGTGTGTGTGTGTGTATTCACCTATTTGTATTCAACTATTTGTGCTTGTGGGAGTTGAGCTCTGCTCTTTCGGTCCACCTCTCAACTGTTGATCAACTGTTACTAACTATTATATACTTGTGTGTGTGTGTGTGTGTGTGTGTGTGTGTGTGTGTGTGTGTGTGTGTGTGTGTGTGTGTGTACTTACCTAGTTGTACCTACCTGGTTGTGCTTGCGGGGGTTGAGCTCTGACTCTTTGGTCCCGCCTCTCAACCGTCAGTCAACTGGTGTACAGGTTCCTGAGCCTACTGGGCTCTATCATATCTATACATGAACTCTCTATGGAGTCAGCCTCCACCAAATCACTTCTTAATGCATTCCATTTGTCTACTACTCTGACACTGAAAAAAATCTTTCTAATGTCTCTATGGCTCATTTGGGTACTCATTTTCCACCTGAGTCCCCTAGTGCGTGTGCCCCTTGTGTTTAATATTCTGTCTTTATCTATCAATCCTTTGATAATCTTGTATGTGGTGATCATGTCCCCTTTGTGTGTGAGTAAGTATATATATACATATGTGTGTGTGTACTCACCTATTTGTACTGAACTATTTGTGCCTGCAGGATCAATCCTTGGCTCTTGGACCCCGCCTTTCTTGTCACATGCAATGACTCCTGTCATCTATCCCTGTCATACATGTGTTTAAAATAATGAAAAGAGGTAGCTTCCACAACTTGCTCCTTTAGTTCATTCCATTTTCCCACAACTTACGCTAAATTAAAACTTTCTGACACCTCTATGACTCATCTGATTTCGATTTCCACCCATGTTCCCGTGTTTTGTTAGTAATCAGTGTAAACTTTTCGTCTATTTCCACTCTGGCAATCCCCCTAAGTATGTTATATGTTTCTCTATATCTCCCTAATCCTTCCTTTATGCATGTGTTGTCTGGTTCAGTTCCTTCAGTCGCTCTTCAAAGCCCATATTTCACAATTCTGGGACGAGCCTCTTTGTAGTCTTCTAAACCTTTTCCAGTTTCTTTTGGTGAGGACATGATGGGGCGGCCTGCTCTAAGGCTGGTCTTACGTAGGGATCTGTGTAAAGCGCTGTAAATGCTTCCTCACTTAGGTTCCTGAATGATGTTCTAACTTTTGCTAGCATAGTGTAGGCTCCTCTCATTATCCTATTTATATGTGCCTGAGGAGTTATATTTGATATTATCGCCTCTTATATGGTATTATCCAGGTTTCCTTCTTGAGTCATCACAGGTAAGTAGTTTTCCTCCATTTTGTATGGTCCCTGTTGCCTCCAGTCACTTGTACCTTTTCCACTACTTTACATATGCTTGTGTTGAACTCCAGTATCTATTTCTACGACCATTTCTTCGACTTATTCAAGTCCTCTAGAAGCATCATACAGTCATCTCTTGTCAGAACTCGTTACATTATTTTGCGTCATCCGCGAACATCGTTATATATGGCTCAACTCCTGTAGACGGCCCTTATGTATATTAGAAATTTAACAGGTCCCAGCACCGATACTTGAGGTATTCCAATCTTTACTGCTACTGTCTCCTGCCTTTTATAGGTAATTCCTTACCCATGCTAGGGCTATTCCTATTGTTCCCGCCTGTCTCTCGATTTGTATAGTAGTCTCCTGTTCGGTAGTTTAACAAAGGCTTTTTGACATGCTAGAAATATGCCATCTTCCCAACATTCCCCGTCCTGCCTTATAAGGACATAACTTGTAACTTTATTATCGCATTCCAGAAAGTTTGTAAGGATTTCCCTTCCTAGATCCCATGTATGTTTGTTTATGTCTTAACCTGTTTTATATTATTCTTGGACTTTGTAGGGGAAGGCTTGTCAGTGATACTGGTGTTTAGTTAGATTATTCTTCTCTATCTCGTCTTGAAAATTGGTACAACATTTGTCTTCTTTCTGAAGCTGGCAACGTAAGAGAAGTGTGAGTACTCACCTAGTTGTGTTTGTGGGGTTGAGCTTCGGCTCCTTGATCCCGCCTCTCAACTGCAAATCTACTGATGTACAGGTTCCTGAGCTTTTTGAGTTCTATCATATCTACATATGAACCTGTATATGATGTCAATCTCTACCATATCACTTCCTAATTCATTATATATATTAACTACTCTTACACTGAAAAAGTTCTTTCTAAAGTCTCGGGTTCATTTGGATACTCAATTTTAACCTGTGTCCCCTTGTATGAGTACCAGCCGTGTTAAATAATCCATCTTTGTGTACCCTGACAGCTGACAACATCTGTCTGGACGCATGACAGCTGAGTGGTCAGCGCTCGGGATACGGAGTCCTAAGGTTTCGGGTTCGATCCTCGGTGAAGGCGGAAACAAATGGGCAGAGTTTAATTCACCGTGATGCTCCTGCTCACCTAGCAATAAATAGGTACCTACGAGTTAGTCAGCTGCTACGGACTGCTTCCTGGGGATGTGTAACAAAAAGAAGGCCTGGTCGAGGGCCGAGCCGCGGGGCCGCTAAGCCCCGAAATCATCTCAAGATAACCTTAAGATGAGATAACCCGGTCAATTCCTGGGAGAATTTTGCATGCAGTGATCATGTCTTCCCGAGCTCTTTTGTTTACCATCGAGGTGAGAGCAAATAACGCAGCCTTTCCTCGTAACTCATGCCCCTTAATTCTGGCAATAGTTTAGTGGCATACCTCTGAACCTTCTCACCATGTCTTGTGCTTGACTTGGGGCCGCATACTCCAGGATTGGTCTGACATATGTGGTATATAAAATTCTAAAGGATTCCTTACGCAAGTTTCTGAAAACAGTTCTGATGTTAGCCAGCCTTGCATATTATGCTGATGATATTCTATGGATACGGGCTTTAGGAGACAGGTTCAGCATAATATAAACTCCTATATATCCGTTTTATGAAGGATTTCGTCTCCCTTCCGGTATGCTGTGTCTGGTTTCCAGTTCCCTCCTCCCAGTTTCATTACCATACATTTACTCGGGTTGAACGTTAGTAGCCATTTGTAGGACCAATCCTTCAGTTTGTCTAAGTCATCTTGTAGTCTCTTGCGATCTTCCTTGATCTTAATCCTCCTCACAATTTTTGCATCATCAGCAAACATTGCGAGGAACGAATATATTCCCTCTGGGAGATCATTTACATATATCAGAAATAAGATAGGTCCAAGGACAGAACCCTGGGGGACTCGAAAGGTGACGCCTCACCACTCTGAAACCTCACCATTTACAGAGAATTGCTGTCTTCTGTTTCTCAGGTACTACCATATGCAATGAAGCCTCTTCTCTTTTACTCTTAATCGAATCTCCAGCTTGTACACTAGTCTTCTATGGGGTGCTGTGTCAAAGGCTTTCTGGCAATAAAAAATATGCTCTCTGCTCACCTGTCTCTTTCTTGCCTGATTTTTATCACCTTATTTAGTATGCCTGATCATAGAACTCAATTAATCCTGAGACAAAACTTGCTATCCCTGAACCTATGCTGATGATGTGTTACAGAGTGCCTTTGATCCAGATATTCTACTAGTTTTTTTTCACAAAATCTTCTACATCACCTTGCATGGTATGCAGGTTAGGAACACTGGCCTGTTGTTTAGTGCCTTCGTCTGTCTGCCTTCTTTATGTTGGGACCACATTAGTAAGCATCCATTTTTTTTTTTTTTTGTTGCAGTTTCCCTGTTACCTTAAATTTGTTATACACCATTGAGAGAGGAAGGCACAGTACTTCTGCTCCCTCTTTTAGAATTCATAGTGATATTCCATCCAGGCCTATAGCCATTGTCACATCTAGCTCTAGCAATTGCTTCCTAACCTCCCTATTGGTAATCTCCAGCTCCTCCCGTAGTGCCTGATTAGATAATTCCCCTCTCTTATCTTTTGTTCTTCTCCTGGCTCAAAAATGAAAACCTCCTGGAATTTCTTACTGAGTTTCTTGCATACTTCTTTGTTGTTTGTAGTTAACCAGTCAGCCCCTACCCTAAGTTTCATTACCGGTTTCTTCACTCTTGTTTTCCTTCAGATGTGACAGTGGAACAATTTAGGTTGAATTTTTGCCATGCTTGCTATGTCATTTTAGTATTGTCTTTCTTCCTCTCTTCTTACCCTGAGGTACTCATTCCTGGCTCTCAGGTATCTTTCTCTGCTATCTAGTGTTCTGTTATTTCAATGTTTCTCCACGCTCTTGTACTTAGTTGCTTTGCCAGCTTACATCCCTGATAAAACCATGGTTTCCTCATTTGCATTTAGTTTTTTTCCTTTTGGATCGGGACAATCTTGTCTCCTGCCTCCTTACACTTCTGCGTGATGTAGTCCATCATGTCTTGTGCCGTTTTCCTCTGAACTCTGTTTCCCATGTTATATCTGTTAGGAATTTTCGTATATCCTCATAGTTACCCTTTCGAAACCCCAGCCCTTTTTGTGTGTGCATGTCTGTGTTTGTTTGTATTCACCTATTTGTGCTTGCGGGGGTTGAGTTTTGGCTCTTTGGTCCCGCCTCTCAACTGTCAATCAACTGGTGTACAGATTCATAAGCCTACCGGGCTCTATCGTATCTACATTTGAAACTGTGTATGGAGTAAGCCTCCACCACATCACTGCCTAATGCATTCCATCCGTTAACTACTCTGATACTGAAAATGTTCGTTCTAACGTCCCTGTAGCTCATGTGGGTACTCAGTTTCCACCTGTGTCCCCTTGTTTGCGTACCACCAGTGTTGAATAGTTTATCCTTGTTTACCCGGTCGATTCCCCTGAGGATTTTGTAGGTTGTGATCATGTATCCCCTTACTCTTCTGTCTTCCAGTGTCGTAAGGTGCATTTCCTGCAGCCTTTCCTCGTAACTCATGCCTCTTAGTTCTGGGAATAGTCTAGTGGCATACCTTCGGACTTTTTTCCAGCTTCGTCTTGTGCTTGACAAGGTACGGACTCCATGCTGGGGCCGCATACTCCAGGATTGGTCTAACATATGTGGTGTACAAGATTCTGAATAATTCCTTACACAGGTTCCTGTACGCTGTTCTGATGTTAGCCAGCCTCGCATATGCCGCAGGCGTAATTTCTTTTTTTATGCGCTTCAGGAGACAAATTTGGTGTGATATCAACTCATAGATCTTTCTCTCTGCCCATTTCATTAAGAACTTCATCTCCTATTCTGTATCCTGTGTCTGGCCTCCTGTTTCCACTGCCTAGTTTCATTACTTTGCATTTACTTGGGTTGAACTTCAACAGCCATTTGTTGGACCATTCACTCAGTCTCTCTAGGTCATCTCGTTGCCTCCTACTATCATCCTCTGTTTCAATTCTCATCATAATATTAGCATCATCAGCAAACATTGAGAGAAACGAGTCGTTACCCTCTGGGAGATCATATACATATATCAGAAACAGTATAGGTCCAAGGACTGAACCCTGCTGGACTCCACTTGTAACGTCTCGCCAATCTGAGACCTCACCCCTCACACAGACTCGTTGTCTCCTGTTGCTTAGGTAATTCTTTATCCAACAGAGTACCTTCCCTTTCACTCCAGACTGCATCTCCAGCTTTTTCACTAGCCTCTTGTGTGGTACTGTATCAAAGGATTTCTGACAATCCAAAAATATGTAGTCTGCTCACCCTTCTCTTACATGCTTGATTTGTTGCCTGGTCGTAGAATTCAAGTAACTCTGTGAGGCAGGACATGCCATCCCTGAACCCATGTTGATGCTGTGTTACAAAGTTCTTTCACTCCAGATTTTCCACTAGCTTTCTTCGCACAATCTTCTCCGTCAGCTTGCATGGTATGCAGGTTAGGGACACTGGTTTGTAGTTCAGTGTCTCCTGTCTATTCCCTTTCTTGTATATCGGGACTACGTTAGCTGCTATCCAAATTTCTGGCAGTTCCCTTGTTGCCAGTGATTTTCTATACACTATGGAGAGTGGCAGGCACAGTTCTTCTGCTCCTCTCTTTAGTATCCAAGGGGAGATTCCATCTGGGCCTATAGCCTTTGTCACATCTAACTCTAGTAAACACTTCCTTACTTCCCCGCTGGTAATCTCAAACTCTTCCAGGGGTTCCTGGTTATCTAGTCCCTCTCTTATCTCTGGAATTTCTCCTTGCTCTAAGGTGAAGACCTCCTGGAATTTCTTATTCAATTCTTCACACACTTCCTTGTCATTTGTAGTGAATCCTTCTGCCCCTATCCTTAATTCCATAACCTATTCCTTTACTGCTGTTTTTCTCCTGATGTGGCTGTGCAGGAATTTAGGCCGAGTCTTTGCCTTGCTTGCAATGTCATTTTCGTATTGTCTTTCTGCCTCTCTTCTCATCCAGACATTTTCATTCCTGGCATTCTGGTATCTTTCTCTGCTCTCCAGTGTCCTGTTATTCCTATAGTTTCTCCATGCCCTTTTACTTTGCTGCTTTGCTAGCCTACATCTTTGATTAAACCATGGGTTTCTCATCTTCATTTCACTGTTTTCCTTTTGGACTCTGACAGACTTGTTTACGTCCTTGCACTTCTGTGTGATGTAGTCCATCATGTCTTGGGCCGTCTTTCCCCTGAGCTCTATTTCCCATGCTATATCTGTTAGGAATTTTCTTATCTCCTCATACTTTCCCTTTCGGTAGGCTACCCTTTTTTTCGGTATCCCTCCTCGAGTTCAATAACTCTTCTTCAATCAGGTACTCAAACACCAGTACATTGTGGTCGCTCATACCTACTGGGACCTCCAAACCAATTTCTCTTATGTCAGAGGCGTTCAGAGTGAAGACTAGGTCGAGTCTCACTGGTTCGTCATTTCCTTTAATCCTTGTGGGTTCTCTGACATGCTGGGTAAAAAGTTTCTAGTCACCACCTCCAATAGTTTGGCTCTCCACGTATCCTCGCCTCCATGCAGTTCCTTGTTCTCCCAGTCAATCCTTCCGTGATTGAAGTCCCCAATGATGTCCAGGTGGGATCTATTTCTACAGGCAACAGAGGCTGCCTTCTCAATTATAGTGTTAACTGCCATGTTGTTGTTTTCATACACTTGACTGGGTCTTCTGTCATTTGGCGAAGGTTTACATATTACTGTTACTACTATTTTTGGTCCTCCCATTGTCATGGTGCCTGCTATATAGTCTCTGAAACCCTCACAGCCTGGGATAGCCATCTCCTTAGGGTTCAGGGTTATGGTTCTCTGATTCCTCTCTCTCTCCTCGCGCTCCTTCCTCACGTCTGCTGCTGCTTTCTCTCTTCCCTTGTCATATCCCTCTGCAGAAATACTTTTTTGAACTTTTGTAAATTTGCTAGATCGCTCTTCCTTGCTAACAGTTCCTCTTTCATGATTTCGCTCATGAATACCACCTTTATCATTCGGTCTCTGTCCTTGTTGTACTTTCCAAGCCTGAAAACCTTTTTAACATTTTGGTCAGTTCCTTCCATCCTTACCTCTTTAAGGATTTTGGTAACTATGTTTTTGTCCTTGTCTCTCCGCTCCTTTGGGCTGGTCCTTGTTTGCTCTTTAATACCTGCTACTACTACTACTGGTCTTTTTCTCTCTATCAGCTGGCTAGTACATCTAGCTGCTTCCTGAGAGGAAGCCACTTCCATGGCAACTTCCCTAACTGCAGACCTAGCTTCAGGGCTCTTTTTAAGCATTTCAGCAAATGTGTGGGAACTAACCTGTGAGATTTATATTTATTTAATTTATATGAATTTATATTATGTTAATTTTTATATTTCGATAGCAATTGGTATGATGTTAAGTGGACTGTATTTCTGCAATAATCTCACAAATTGATCCTTACACATTAGGGGGGGGGCGTTTATATTAAATTTATATATATATGCAGCCAATCAAACTACAGTATTAACTACATATATTAGTAAATTAAAATTGGAGGTGCTGTATTGTATTGTACAGCAGGCTTAGTCCACCAGGTATAACTAGGATGTAGACACCAAATTATCCTTGTTTGAGGCTAGCTTCCTACACCCCAAGTAACTCTTGTATAAAGTCTTGCTCTGTCTTCTTGTCCTGTCAAAAGGCACTAGCTATAAAGCCGGAATCCTAATATATGACAGCTATATCAGAGAAAAACACTGTATATTAAATAATAAGGACCAAGGCTTAATTACCTTTATTATGAGGCTGGTTCGCGTTCTAACCGGTACGCCCTTATCTACATAACATTAACTGGCCAGAAATAATTAGATAAACGGGTTTTGGTAGGACACTTCCCTTGTTCATGTTGACAGCGTGTTGGTGATGGTAGAACACTTTTATCTCCATAACACTTTGTCCAAGAGAAATTACAGGAGCTGAATCTGCTCCCCTGCACCTCTGGTCTAAACAAACAATGGCTAACCTCTCCCTCACCACTGACGCCTTGGCTCTCCTTGTCCAATGTCAATAAGTGATAGAAGGGTCACATTTACTTTATTTTAATACTGATAATTAAGTTAATTCATATGTGATGTTTTTATGATGTAAAAAGTCCAAAGACTACTGTATTTAAGAATAATTCCCAACAGAATTGCTGGTGAACTTACAGTACAATGTGGCAATGATATACCATTTTCTATTGACGGAAAATTCCACTACAAGCTACATTTTCTATGGGTAACTTGTGTATACAACGGCAGCAATATTATCTGCAATTGCACGTAATATTATTAAATGGTGTAGGGTTTCTGACATAATTACCCGGGGGACACCTCACGGGTCGAAGTCCTATTTAGAACAGACAAACACCGATACTTCTCCTTAGAATTATTAGATTAATTTGATGTTAGTAGTAAGTAATCACACATATGTGTGTCTGTTCGTACAGGACGGATGTCCCGTACTCGAGTTGCAGGGATTAGAAGTCTAATGCTATTTCATTTCCCTGTTAACTCTTGAAAGGCTGAAATTCTAGCCTATATGCATATTATTTAACCCAGAGGACTGAATGTGATCAAGTACTACAGTTAAGTATGATTCAGGGACTGCAGTGAGATCAGTGACATTAGATATAACTTGAACCTTGTTCAGGTAACTGGTCACTAATATATAAACACTGAGGCCCATGGAATTCATCTTGATTAAATAATATATGTATCAAAATCAGTCGTCAGATTTATTGGGGTTTAATTTAGTTAAGTGATTCAGAGGATTGAATAGTCCATCATTATAGTCAAGTATGGTTCTGAGACTGCAGTGGGTTCTGTGACATTGGTCGCAGTGACTTGTAGCTGTTTTAGGCTACTGTTCACTGATTTGCCACTGAAGCCTCATGAACTTTAAATGATGATATCAAGTGATTTGATGATACCAAATGATATCATCAACCTCTGTTGCTATAGTCAGCTGTAATCTCCTTAGTATAATGCTACTGGAAATATATATAATAGCTGACAAATTTAGATTTCTATTGGTATTGTTTATCTGCAGACATAGGTCTCCTCAGGCTTAATACTGGGCCTGAGAGTAATTTGCCTCCTGCAGAATTTAGCATGGTTATGCACTGATATTTAGTAGGGCTACAGATGAATCGATGGTAGTAGTCTGTCCCTACAAGGATACCGAAGTCGGTGAGGTGATCAGACTTAATATTATCTGCCAATCTTATTCCTCTATTTCTCAGGAATTTGGCTGTTGCTCTCAGACCTTGAACTTGTAGGTCTACTGGTATTTTGTCCACCACAAGGGCTTGTACTTGACAGACGTACCTGCCTAAACATACTGATGGTTGTACCACCTGGTAGACTTGAGGTCCTGTATCTATTATAAATCCTGAGATGTTGAATGTCGTCTGGGCTACAGGCCTTAATTGTAGTTCATCTGCCAACTTTTTGGTGACATATGTTCTCTGGGACCATTGGTCAAAGAACCCACGGGTATGGACCTTGGCCCTCTTATTCTGGATGGTAATTTGGGCAGTAAGCAAAGTCGTATTACCTTCAGACTTCGCTGATTGGACGCTCGTTGTTTGTTGCACCTTGCAGTACTGTACTGTGGTGGGAATGCTATCTTCCACCTTGGGGTTTGGAGACGTTGTTTTGGTGTCTCTGCACAATGTTGCATGGTGCTGACCCTTGTTACACCTATTACAGGTGTGTAATTGGGTATCACAGTCGTTGATGATATGTTTCCTGAGGCACCTCGTGCAATGTTGAAAATCTTTGAGTCGCTCAACACGGCGTCACTATCAGGAAAATTAGGACAGTGGTACATTGAATGTTTCTCATCGCAGAACAAACATGTTCCATAGCTTCCAGTACCCTTTGGTGTCACGTTCTTGGGTGACACAGTAACTGTAGGCTTGGAGGGTCCCACTGCATATACGCCCACACTGACACTGTTCCACTTTGGTGTTGAATTATATTGTCTAGATTGATTTGGAATACCTTTGGTACTCTGTGGGTTACTATTATTGGTTTCTAAGGGTTTACTTGGTGGTTTTAATTTGTCATGTGTTCGTATTTGATGAACTACTGAACGTTAACCCTCAAATAGTTCATTCATGGATATAATACTTTTATTATAATGAGCATTTATTTCCCTCAATATGTCCCTAGGTATTTTCTCCTGGACAATTATTTTCAAGACCCACTCAGCCCCGTTTGTATCTGCTGTCAGGCTGAGGGCATTGATCAATGATTCTACCTCCAGCTTGAAGACTTGGAGTGAATCAGCTGAAGCCTCCGGTGGGGGTAAATGCAACAGCTCAAGAGCTATATGTGATGTTCTTACTTCTGGATCAGCATAATTATCCTTGAGGAGTTTTACTGCCAGATCATAGCCGTCATTAGTTAATCTCAGATGGGATACTACTGTTTTAGCCTCACCTGATAATTGGCCTTGCAAATAAGAGAATTTACTACTCTTTGGTAAAGATTGTTTTGAGTCCACAAGGTCAACGAATTTGTTCCAAAATTCATCCCAATCTTCCTCATCTTTTCCTGAGAAAGTGGGTAAATTAATTGGAGGGAGTCGAGCTTCTGCTTGACTCGTATTAGATGCAACTGTTGTTGTTGTTGCTGTTGCCTTGTTCTGGGCAATTAATTTGACATAAGGAAGTAACAAGGCCTGAGTGTGATCTTCATAACTCGCTAGATCAACCATAATGTCGTTTATTTCTGTTTCTGATAAATTGGTGTTGGCAAGTTCAGCCACATATGTTGCTATTTGGCATTTGACTTGTTCAAATTTACCTGCAGCTGCTTGATAATAGCTTTCCAGGTCAGCATAATCAACTGGAGATTTTGACAAATCTTCACATTTCTTGATCTGTCTTGTTAAGTGGTCTTTAAGATCTGCATGGGTTCTTTTCATTCTCCCTGCATTATCCATACTGGCTAGTTGGTTAAGCCTTGTGGGGCTTGAACTTGGGTTGCTCATAATGCTGAACAAGTACTGATGGTAGCCTAGGGTTAAATTCTGTTATCATTAGGCTATAATCCTTCCTCTTTTAGAGGTTAGCACTTAAAATTAATACACTAAGTTAGCACTTAATAATTAATATATATATATATATATATATATATATATATATATATATATATATATATATATATATATATATATATATATATATATATATATATATATAATCATACACACTAATGATTTGAGTGATAAACCAGTGTCACTGGAAGTACCTTTAGGCTAGCTCCTCAATTATCACCCGAGGATGGTATAGACACTAATTAATCACTCAAAGGTGTAATGATCATATGTAAATTATTATATACACAACTCAACTCGAGTTGATAAAAATTACACCCAAAATAGGGTCTGCACCATTCATTAATGGTGCTAGGTTGATCAATATAGTACAACTAGACTATGGTAATAATGGGACTAGGATGAACAATTAATAGTTCAACTAGTCAATGGTAATATGGGACTAGGTTATCTATAAACACTAGTCAATGTTAATATCCTACCCTGTTGTAGGTTGGCAATTAGTAAATATTGTATTGTGAACACTAGTGCAATATATATTAAATAATTCTCTATTTTGGAGAAATAATATACACAATTATTGATAATAGCCTCTTAATTGCCTCTATGAAACTTCTAATATTATCTAAAAGTATTAAATATTATTAGTGACCTCGAGAAATTAACACCACAAAATTCGTGGATAATCTCTCGCGAAATTAACACCACAAATCCGTGAATAATCTTGTGAGGACACAGCCACTACTTTCGCTGGCTTTAAAATAAGCACTGTTACTTCACGGAATAACAACCCACCAAATCGGTGGTTGACCATGTAACCGCTGAGTAAGGCTGGACTGAACTGAGGGGCTCGTGAGCTCGCTGGAGGCAACGCTGCCAGTCTTTGACTGGCTTTGTATTGTTCACTAATTTATTACACTAGTTTATTTAATATGATGACAATCTAGCTCTCTAGACCATCTAGGTTAGAAAGACCATATAATCTAGGTTCGAAGGACCATATAATGTGGGAACCGAACTGTGAGATTTATATTTATTTAATATATATGAATTTATATTATGTTAATTTATATATTTCGATAGATATACATATATATATATATATATACATATATATATATATATATATATATATATACATATATATTTAAGGCACAACTCTCCTAAACACGAGAGTGAAGTATACAACTTTAGAAACACTTTCCCACCAGGAGACTCGAACCCTAGCCAGCACAGAAGCCTTCCAGCAACTGGCATAACAGGTACGCCTTAACCCACTCCACCACCTGCTCAGACCCTTAAAAGAGATGGTAATTTCGGAGTATAATACTCCGAAATTACACAGACACAGTGTTCTCCCATATTAACAGGGACTTGATGAAAAACGTAAAAATGACCCCTCACTTGCTCTAGTGCTTTTGGGAGATGGTGGTCTTTGGAGTGTATAAATACTCCGAAATTACCATCTCTTCTAAGGGTCTGAGCAGGTGGTGGAGTGGGTTAAGGCGTACCTGTTATGCCAGTTGCTGGAAGGCTTCTGTGCTGGCTAGGGTTCGAGTCTCCTGGTAGGAAAGTGTTTCTTAAGTTGTATACTTCACTCTCGTGTTTAGGAGAGTTTTGTCTTAAGCATAGACACAGTGTTCTCCCATATTAACAGGGACTTGATGAAAAACGTAAAAATGACCCCTCACTTGCTCTAGTGCTCTTGGGAGATGGTGGTCTTTGGAGTGTATAAATACTTCGAAATTACCATCTCTTTTAAGGGTCTGAGCAGGTGGTGGAGTGGGGTAAGGTGTATCTGTTATGCCAGTTGCTGGAAGGCTTTTGTGCTGGCTAGGGTTCGAGTCTCCTGGTGGGAAAGTGTTTCTAAAGTTGTATACATATATATATATATATATACATATATATATATATATATATATATATATATATATATATATATATATATATATATATATATATATATATATACATATACATATATATATATATATATATATATATATATATATATATATATATATATATATATATATATATGCAGCCAATCAAACTACAGTATTAACTACATATATTAGTAAATTAAAATTGGAGGTGCCTTATCCTATTATACAGCAGGCTTAGTCCACCAGGTATAACTAGGATGAAGACACCAAATTATCCTCGTTTGAGGCTCGCTTCCTACACCCCAAGTAACTGTTGTATAAAGTCTTGCTTTCTCTTCTTGTCCTGTCAAAAGACACTAGCTATAAAGCCGGAATCCTAATATATGACAGCTATATCAGAGAAAACACTGTATATTAAATAATAAGGACCCAGGTTTTAATTACCTTTATTATGAGGCTGGTTCGCATTCTAACCGGTACGCCCTTATGTACCTAACATTAACTGGCCAGAAATGATTAGATAAACGGGTTTTGGTAGGACACTTCCCTTGTTCATGTTGACAGCGAGTTGATGATGGTAGAACACTTTTATCTCCATAACACTTTGTCCAAGAGAAATAACAGGAGCTGAATCTGCTCCCCTGCGCCTCTGGTCTTAACAAACAATGGCTAACCTCTCCCTCACCACTGAAGCCTTGGCTCTCCTTGTCCAATGTCAATAAGTGATAGAAGGGTCACATTTACTTTATTTTGGTACTGATAATTAAGTTAATTCATATGGGATATTTTTATGATGTAAAAAATCCAAAGACTACTGTATTTAAGAATAATTCCCAAAAGAATAGCTGGTGAATTTATAGTACTATGTTGCAATGATATCCCGTTTTCTATTGATGGAAAATTCCACTACAAGCTACATTTTCTATGTGTATCTTGTGTATACAACGGCAGCAATATTATCTGCAATTGCATGTAATATTATTAAATGGTGTCGGGTTTTCCGACAAAAGGAGACCTGTGTTGTGGAGGCCCCCTCCATAGTAGCATTCCTGTCTCCCTGAGGCACGGTTTGTGTCTGGTATTGTGGAGAAGTCTCCTTCAGGCATCTTATCTCCTCCTTTGCTGCCCTTAGTTCATCATGCAGGTTGGCTACTGTCTCCCTCATTACCCTCAGTCCTTTACTGAATTCATCCCATATTTGCTGGAATACTCCCTTCATCCAGTCTTCCTGTTCCACCCTGATCCTCTGAGTTTGTTCCAGCTGTGATTGTCCTCCTGCATTTGTCACCCTGAGTTCGTGTCCCTACCATGTTTTCCTAAGAGAGAGAGAGAGGTGTGTGTGTGTGTGTGTATTGGGGGAAGGGGAGGTGGGAGAGAGGGAGGGGATGGTGAGGGGTGTGTGGGGCGGATCAGAGTGGGAAGGTTATGGGAGGGTGTGGGCCCTATGGTTGGGAGGCTGTGTGTGTACTTTTGGTGCTATGGTCGGAGGGGGTGGGGGTTAGAGAAGGGGTGTGTGGAGTTGTCTCGGTGTAGGGCGTAGTGTTTTTTTCACACTTGGGTGTCAGAAAACTAGTTCCCACATGAGCCGAACATTTCCCTTGAGGTTCGTTTCCGTTTGCTAACTTATATCCAAGACTAACTATTAAAAAGCAATAACACTGTACACCGTTTGACTGACTTTTTGAGAGGCCTTATCTTACTGCCAATTCAAAACATCCCACAGCGCAAACAGGTGTTAAAAGTTCTGTTGACAGTCGTGTGCTGGCCTGCTGTCTCCATCCACGCCGCTGCCAGGCGTAGATCCCTCCTCCAATCTATCGCCAGTACTCTGTTTCTTGTTCCTCTTTGCACCGATATAGTTCTAATGCTACACGTTTAGAATCACTTCTTCACTATCATATTCACTGTTTGTTATGATCTTCACTATCACATCTAGTTGTGTACACTCTGACCATGCAGTGGCGCACGTGCTTGTCCTGGCACTGATGTCGTACCCCTGAACTTGTCTAATTTTTACTATTAGACACAATCCATAAATTTGCTAGTTTCTAATTGGTGTGTTGCACTTTGTATTATCACTGAACACCGAATTTCCCGTGTATCTCTCTGATTTCCCGAGATATGAAGCCTTATTGGCGAGCGTGGCGCAACGTGACCATCTCCCTCGACCCTCGAGACGTGACTGTGTGTGTACTCACCTAGTTGTGTTTGCGGGGGTTGAGCTCTGCCTCTTTGGTCCCGCCTCTCAACTGTCAATCAATTGGTGTACAGATTCCTGAGCCTACTGGGCTCTATCATATCTACATTTGAAACTGTGTATGGAGTCAGCCTCCACGACAACACTGCTTAATGCCTTCCATTTGTTAACTACCCTGACACTGAAAAAAAAAATTCTAACGTCTCTATGGCTCATCTGGGTACTAAGTTTCCACCTGTGTCCCCTTGTTCGTGTTCCACCCGCGCTAAAGAGTTTGTCTTTGTCCACCCTTGTAACGGGGGGTGGGGGAAATAGCTCTATCTTGTCCATTATTCCACCCCCCAGTTAACGAACGAGGCCGGGGGAAACAACTCTCTCTAGTCCGTTATCCCGTCCTCAGTTAGCTAACTATTCTAGAGCACCCTCCAGAGTTCCTAAGGCAACCTCTCTGGTTCAACACCTTGTAACCTAGGTATTCGACTACCTAGGTGCTAAGACTACAAGGCGCCGTCACTTGATCAGTTACCCGAAACTCTAGAGAGAACTCTAGAATACAGAATCATTGCCACAAACGTATAAGAGAAAACGAGAGGAAAGAAATGAATAGTGAAGTAATTAGTGAGGGTTTGGGGTGAGAGGTAGGGAGGTGGGAGGGGCGAGGAGGGTCATTAGTTGAAAGTGAGAGTTTAGAGAGGGGTGGAGGGAGAGGTGTAGATAGGTAGAAGGAGAAGAGTAGATAGTAGAAGTAGAAGAGTAGATAGTAGAAGACGAAATGCTGCCACCATCCATTCATGATTATTACATACAAGACAAGGAATGGAACTTGCCTGTATCACAAAATTCTCAAAGGATGTTATCATGAGTTCATTATTAGTATGTTCCCTCTGTACCATGTATCAACTCCAAACATGTACTCATTAATATCTTGAATCTAGTAACCACCGAGGCTTTCTCACCTCAACTCAAAGCTCTAGGGAACAAAGTTAAACACAATTTAAATAATAGATTCATAATTATATCTCCCATGAAGTATCATAATTTAGCAATTCAATTAAAATGTTCCAGTTTAATATGCAAAGTGAGTCATCATCCAAGAATTCGAGAACCCTACAACTTGACTGCCCCTGATCATCACACAACATATGTAAACACGACCAAGTCACCTTAATGTTCACTCACCGAGGACTGAGTCTAAGTTGAATAGAGAGGGGGGGGGTCTGTAGCTTGACAGAGACTGTCTCGCCCCTGCCGGCCGACAGCCTCCCTGCTAGGGACGTCTTCTCTGCACTGCTAGCTCGTCTGCTCTCTGTCTGTTAATGCTTCAATGCGCTATACTCCCTCAGTATATATTGGGGACCCTAGTACTAACTCCGCCCACAAGTAGATAGCCTCCGGCACTACCAAGCCACTCCTTAAACGTCGGCATGTTTGAAGGCTACCAGACTACAATTATAAGCTTAGCGGAAGCAAGGTGAAATTCTCATGATCTGACCTCAGGTCACTTGGGGTCATTAACGGTTTGAGGTGTGAGATCTCAGGCAGACAACTGGCGCCTCTCAGATCCTTGTCTGTGACTCATGTACTCTATGTATGTATTAAACTAAACCAAACACTTTACAGTGTTACATCTCCCCTTCTCCCCGAAATAAAGTTTTTGCAACACTGCTAAAGCAAGCTAGCTGTGTGCGACAACTTTATTAACGAAAAGAATACATCCAAGCTAAACAAATATACATCATCCTACTCTAAAAAATGAAATATGTAGACAGACGTCCATTGTCTCTGGCTGGGCGACGTCACTGCTTGCTCTTGTAGATAATCCTGTACCACATTTCTTCAACACAACTGCCTCCGTCGCTTCTCCGTCGTTAACGCACAACAACCCTTGGTCAACCCGAAAGCCGTTACTACTTGAACTGCGCACAGGACCGTGGAATTCGGTTGTCCCAGCTGATCTGTAATTGGCCCTACGTCAGTCACCATGAGAGACGT
This sequence comes from Procambarus clarkii, assembly GCF_040958095.1. NCBI lineage: Eukaryota > Metazoa > Arthropoda > Malacostraca > Decapoda > Cambaridae > Procambarus > Procambarus clarkii. The sequence continues at coordinate 7,154,148 of NC_091222.1, forward strand.
ATATTGGGGTTCTTCACAGCTATAGGGACTACAAGTTTCGAGACCTTCCTATAATAGTTGCCAACAGTAGAAATCCCATCCTACTCTTCTTCCTCCCTGTTGCTCCAGCACGCCTCCTTCAGAGAGCTACTTCTGACAGCCACATCAAGTCCGCATGACACAGGATGAATCACTCAACAGAGCATCATGCTTGCAGGAGGGGCGGCCAGTTAAGGCAAACGATCCTGTCTTGCAATTACGCTCCCTGCAATGATGCTGACACCAGCAAGGGACACGAGGCATCGTGTCTCACTCAGCTTGTCTTATCTTCTTCTTCTTCTTTCTTCTTTCTTCTCTCTTCTTTCTTCTCTCTTCCTCCTCCCATGGGTCTTTGACAAGCGACCTGGGGTCCATTGGGGTCCGTCCGTCCTGGGGTCCATCCTGGACAACCGATGTTGGTGGGACAGACTGGAGTCGTTGTTGCTCCTCTTCCATCTTTACTGGGTCGTCTGGGGTCGTCTGCAGAACGACCTGGGGTCCACTGGGTAGACCAATGTTGACTGACCGAGAGGGCTGCATCTTGGGGTCCCCTGGGGTGGTGATGGTGGTGGAGCCATGACCTCCAGGTAGTGGGCTGGTCGTGGTGGTGATAAACGCCCGTGAGTGTGGTACACAGCAGCCGTCTCCCTCTTCTGTATATGCGTCGCGCCTCTCCTCTGGCTCCCACCTGTGAATTGAACATAAAGGCGACAATACCCGTGTTCCATGCTGTTGTGTGACCCTGTAGTTTGTATAGGGTTACACAGTTATATCATAACGCTCTCCTCCTGGCAACAACTACACTTCAATTTTTTTTTTAATAATCCAATTAACTCTGAATGATATTGACTTGGTGGAACATAAAACAGTAACAGAGGAAAGTTTAGAGAAGAGAGTATAAGGTCGTCACTACCTTTAACTTGTCACAAAAAAAAATCAACACTAATAGACAAAACACTAGCCTAAACTGAACTGTACCTTTCCTAATCTTAAGTACATAATTAACCGTTACTCCCACCCTTAACCTACAGCCACCTACGTGACCCAGAGTGTCTCCCTAGCGTCTCCGCCGGTAAACAACTCCAAACTGTTGTCACCCCTGTGACCAGACTATCTAACGTCGAGCGTCCCCAACGTGAAGTCTACTGACATACTAAGCCTCCCCCTAGCATGCTGTACAATACCAGTACACCTCGGGTTATTGCGTTCAAATGGAGTAAAACAGTCGATCGCAATAATCTGAGCAGAACCACTACTTAAAAACTACACCTGCCACTCCCCACTGACCTGGAGACCAGCGGTGGCTGGGTGTCCCCGTGGGACATGCGAGGTCACCTGTCACACTCAGCTGACCTGCACTACCAACACCGCTAAGTTCCCAAATCACTAAATCTTATCACTAACATAAATCACTACACACGCAAGTTCTGGTGAACATTCCATGAACACCACAAAACTCACAAAATCACTAAACCACAACACCAGAGAATCACTATCTCCTAGTCTGAAAAAAACTCGCTAAATCGCGAAAGTAAAACACCTGTCAAGATCTCCCTGATAGCGCCTGAGCGGCAAAAAGACACGTGGGACTGAACAATGTTAAAAGAACACCAACTACCTACAACATTGTTCAACACCGCTGCCAACATTGTATCGGGGGGTGGGGGAAATAGCTCTACCCGTGTTCCTTTATTCCACCCCCCAGTTAGCTAACTAGGCCGGGGGAAACAGCTCTCTCTAGTCCGTTATCCCGTCCCCAGTTAGCTAACTATTCTAGAGCACTCCCAGAGTTCCTAAGGCAGCCTCTCTCGTTCAACACCTTGTAACCTAGGTATTTGACTACCTAGGTGTCAAGACTACAAGGTGCCGTTACTTGATCAACTACCCGAAACTCTAGAGAGAACTCTAGAATACAGAATCATTGCCACAAACGTATAAGAGAAAACGAAAGGAAAGAATTGAATAGTGAAGTAATTAGTGAGGGTTTGGGGTGAGAGGGAGAGAGGGTGGGAGGAGCGAGGAGGGTCATTTGTTGAAAGTGAGAGTTCAGAGAGGGGTGGAGGGAGAGGTGTAGATAGGTAGAAGTAGAAGAGTAGCTAGTAGAAGTAGAAAGTAGATAGTAGGAGACGAAAAGCTGCCACCATCCATTCATGATCATTACATACAAGACAAGGAATGGAACTTGTCTGTATCACAATATTCACCAAAGATGTTATCATGAGTTCATTATTAGTAGTTCCCATCTTTCTCATGTACTCATTCTAAACCATGAAACCAGTAACCACAGAGGCTTTCTCACCTCAACTCAATTCTCTAGGGAACACAGTGAAAGACCATTTAAATAATAAATCCAACAATTATATTTTTCATGATAAGTATCATAACTTAAGCAATCCAATTAAAATGTTAACGATTAATATTCAAAGTGAGTCATCCTCCAAGAATCTGAGAACACTACAACTTGACTGCCCCTGATCATCACACAACACTTGTAAAACACGACCAAGTCACCTTAATGTTCACTCACCGAGGACTGAGTCTAAGTTGAATAGAGAGGGGGGGGGGGGTCTGTAGCTTGACAGAGACTGTCTCGCCCCTGCCGGCCGACAGCCTCCCTGCTAGGGACGTCTTCTCTGCTCTCGTCTGCTCTGTTCTGTCTGTTAATGCTTCATGCTCGATAGCTCTCCGAGTTTATATTGGGGAACCTAGTAGCTAACTCCGCCCACAAATAGATAGCCTCCGGCTCTACCAAGCCACTCCTTAACCGTCGGCATGTTTGAAGGCTACCAGACTACAACTAAGAGATTATCAGAAGCAAGGTGAAATTCTCATGATCTGACCTCAGGTCACTTGTGGTCATTAACGCTTTGAGGTGTGAGATCTCAGGCAGACAACTGGCGCCTCTCAGATCCTTGTCTGTGACTCATGTACTCTATGTATGTATTAAACTAAACCAAACACTTTTACAGTGTTACATTAGGTTAGAATTAGAATTAGGTTAGAATTTGAGGTTAGAATTTTAGGTTAGAACAAGCATAATTATGGTTTAATAAGCAATTTAGGTAATATGTAAGCTTAGGTTGGTTAGGGTTGATTGGTTAGGGTATGTTGGTAAGGTACAGTTAAGGTTGGTTATTTTGTGGTTGGTTAGGTGTAATATTTGTATTATTCCACCGACTGATATATATATATATATATATATATATATATATATATATATATATATATATATATATATATATATATATATATATATATATATATATATATACATTTTTAGGTTAATTTAGGCTAGAAAATAGGCTACGTTTGTAGAAATAGAAATAGGTAAAAAAATTATAAAAAATGAATCAAGTATAAATAAATTATAAATTATTTAAAAAAATAAAAAAATAGACAAAAAAAATTGCTTGAATTTTAGGTAACGTTTCTTATCACCGAATGCCCCTGTTCACCTAGCAGTAAATAGGTATCCAGGAGTTGGTTAGGTTAGGTTAGTTTTGGCTAGGAAATAAGCTAGGTTTGGAGGGTTAGGTTAGGTTATTTTAGGCTAGGAAATGGGCTATGTTTGTAGAAATAGTAATAGAAAGAGGGCTGTAATTGTAGGTAGCGTTTCCTATCACCGAATGCCTCTATTCACCTAGCAGTAAATAGGTATCCAGAAGTTAGTTAGTTAGGTTAGTTTAGATAAGGTTAGGTTAAGTTAATTTAGGTTAGGTTAGATTAGGTTAGGTTAGTTATTGCTAGGAAATAGGTTAGGTTTGTAGAAATAGAAATAGGGCTGTAATTGTTGGTAGCGTTTCCTATCACCGAATGCCTCTGTTCACCTAGCAGTAAATAGGTATCCAGAAGTTAGTTAGTTAGGTTAGTTTAGATAAGGTTAGGTTAAGTTAAATTAGGTTAGGTTAGTTATTGCTAGGAAATAGGTTAGGTTTGTAGAAATAGAAATAGGGCTGTAATTGTTAGTAGCGTTTCCTATCACCGAATGCCTCTGTTCACCTAGCAGTAAATAGGTATCCAGGAATACCTTGAGGTGCTTCCTTGAGGTGCTTTCGGGGCTTAGCGTCCCCGCGGCCCGGTCGTCGACCAGGCCTCATGGTTGCTGGACTGATCAACAAGGCTGTTAGACGCGGCTGCTCGCAACCTGACGTATGAGTCACAGCCTGGTTGATCAGGAGTTAGTTAGGTTAGGTAAGGTTAATTAGGTTAGGTTAGATTAGGTTAGGTTAGTTTTGGCTAGGAAATAGGCTAGGTTTGTAAAATAGAAATAGAAAAGGGGCTGTAAATGTTGGTAGCGTTTCCTATCACCGAATGCCTCTGTTCACCTAGCATAAATAGGTATCCAAGAGTTAGTTAGTTGGGTTAGGGTTAGTTTAGTCTAGTAAATAGGCTAGGTTTGTTGAAATAGAAATAGAAAAAAGGGGATGTAATTGTTGGTATCGTTTCCTATCAACACGATGCCTCTGTTCACCTAGCAGTAGTAAGGTATTCAGGAGTTAGTTTAGGTTTAGGTGAGGTGAGGTGAGTTAGGTGAGGTTTAGGTGAGTGTTAGGTTAGGTGAGGTGAGGTGAGGTGAGGTGAGGTTAGGTGAGGTTAGGTTAGGTTAGGTTGAGGTTTAGGTGAGGTGAGGTTAGGTGATGTTAGGTGAGGTTAGGTGATGTTGGTGAGGTGAGGTGAGGTTAGGTGAGGTTAGGTGAGATTAGGTTAGGTGAGGAAAGGTGAGGTGAGGTGAGGTGAGGTTAGGTTAGGTTAGGTGAGATTAGGTTAGGTGAGGAAAGGTGAGGTGAGGTGAGGTTAGATTAGGTTAGGTGAGATTAGGTTAGGTGAGGAAAGGTGAGGTGAGGTGAGATGAGGTGAGGTTAGGTTAGATTAGGTTAGGTTAGTTTTGGCTAGGGAAATAGACTAGGTTTGTAGAAATAGAAAATAGAAAAAGGGCTGTAGTTGTTGGTAGTGTTTCCTATCACCGAATGCCTCTGTTTCACCTAGCAGTAAGTAAGGTATCCAGGAATTACTTAGGTTAGGTTAGATTAGGTTAAGTTAGTTTAGGCTAGGAAATAGGCTAGGTTTGTAGAAATAGAAATAGGGCTGTAATGTTTGGTAGCGCTTCCTATCACCGAATGTCTCTGTTCACCTAGCAGTAAATAGGTGTCCAGGAGTTAGTTAGGTTAGGTTATGTTAGATTAGCTTAGGTTAGATTAGATTAGGTTAGGTTAGGTTAGGTTAGATTAGGTTAGATTGGTTTAGGGTAGGTTTGTAGAAGTAGGGCTGTAATTGTTAGTAGCCTTTCCTATCACCGAATGTCCTCTGTTCACCTAGCAGTAAATAGGTGTCCAGGAGTTAGTTAGGTTAGGTTATGTTAGATTAGCTTAGGTTAGGTTAGATTAGGTTAGGTTAGGTTAGATTAGGTTAGGTTGTTTTAGGGTAGGTTTGGTAGAGAGAAGGGCTGTAATTGTTTGGTAGCCTTTCCTATCACCGAATGCCTCTGTTCACCTATCAGTAAATAGGTATCCCAGGCGTTTGTACGCTAGCTACTTGGGGCGTGGTGAGTGAGTGAGGGTTAGTCACTAGTTGGACCTTGTGGGGTGGTGGGTGTTGGAGACCACTATAAGCCTAACATGTATAAAGTGCCTGTCTGCCTGTCCCCCGACTCAACGATGTTTACAAGTATTGACTAAATGAAGCCTACAGAGAGCATATGCAAGGCCTAAGATGAGTCATTTGTCAGCAGCAACTTGTGCGAGATCAAATGGCAGCGGTGGCATCCCAACATTTCTATTTTGGAGCAACAGTAGTAGTAGTAGTAGTAGTCCCATTTGTTGTTGGTTAATTTGACTAAATAGTTGCAATAAGTACTATCATTAATGGAGAATTGGCTGCTATGTGTGAGTAATCCTCCGCCTGCCTGCCTATAAGGCATACATATTTGGGCAGTCCTCCGTGTGGTGTGTGTGTGTGTGTGTGTGTGTGTGTGGTGTGTGTGTGTGTGTGTGTGTGTGTGTGTGTGTGTGTGTGTGTGTGTGTGTGTGTGTGTGTACAAGAATGTCGCACATGGAAATGTGTACATGCCATTTTAATAATAGTTTACCATCCATGTAGAAAACGTCTACCTATTTGTCAGTCCTTTGTCTCTCTCTCTGCCGGCCGGCCGGCCTACCTACCTGCTAAAACTTGTTCACTCATATGCTGTTGAATATCTATCTCCAGTGATCACTTACCCTTAATTGCTACATTATTAACCAAATGATCTCATTAAACAAATCTTTACACATTTCAACCACCTACCTTCCTGCTAACATCAATCACAGCAACTAATACACTCAACTCAGTCCCAAAACACTTTTCTTATTCCTTCCTCAACACCTCGCCCTATATAACCTATCTTACAAATAGTAAATTGAAATTACCTAACTGCCAACACCTCCCAAGGTAGCTCCTCAGGGCCCTCTTCCCCTGCCCCCTCCCCCCCCCCCCCCCCCCACCAACAACACCTCCCAAGGTAAGCTCCTCAGGGCCCCTCTCCCCCACCATCTAACCCCCCCCCCTATCCCCCATACCCGCCCCTCCATCCCCACCCCCTCCCCCCCCCCTCACCAACACAGAAAATGGCGGCCACAACGCTATATTTAACCAGCCAAAACCTTCGTCCTTCGCCTATGCGCTATTTATTCCTGAAATAAAAACGAGGGAAAAAAACAAACCGGATTTTCCTTCCCTAGTAAAAACATGTATTTTACAGAACGAGGCCTAAAATAGCACATATTGGATATTGCATTGCTTGTTTACCATTCACAAACTCCATTTGGAAACACCACACTATTATTAATTAATACAATACTTTTAACACACACACACACACACACACATGTCAGTTAGCCTAATTCTCCAATATTCATTCATAAAACTGCCTCACGGGACTGCAACCTTATCAAATAAGCTGTCAGGTCTTTCTAACTGTCAACACAAATTAACAACTTCACATCTCAATCATTGCAACTGTTGATAAATAGACACTAACTAACCTTGCTATGAGATATAAATACAAGTGCCAATTTGATTCAGAAGGCAACTCCAGCGTGGCCTAGTCGGATGAACAAGTTTCCTAATCCGGATAGACCTGCGTTCGAGCCTGTCGGAACGGTTGCAAGTACAGGGCACAGATTTCTCTGTGTGTCCCCTCCTGTAGGAGCATCAGTTTCGATAGATTCTCTGGATTAGCCGAAGATTGATTGACCGACTCCTTGGAATGTGGGGAAGGGTTGAAGTCCGGGGGGCCACGGACGGATACCTGGATCCACTGACCTCGGGCAGGTCTTTCAATCCACCTGGATTTCAGGTGGGGAGAAGGGAGGCAATTTGGGTCGACACAAATAGCTTCCTGGACCCAAAACCCCATGGATACACGGACACGGACACTCACACGGACACGCACACGGACACTCATGGACTCTGACACGAACCGAAGGTTCGTGTCAGATAATAAGAAGGGAGGTTAGGTTAGGTTGGTTAGGTTAGGTTGGTTAAGTAGGTTGGTTGGTTAGGTTGTCGTGACGCTGAACCCCGGTTCATTCCGAACACAGCGATTACACAACACATAACACCTTGCCTCAGCAACCGTTACTACCACCGTGTACTCCTACACACACCAGACCCTTGAGGCGTTTCACTGGCCTCCTCCACAATTGGCAGCATCACCTCTCTTGTCTTCGTGTCCCATGGTTGCTAGGTCATAGATCCTCCATGACCCAGACAAAACCCAGGCTGTCCAGCCTGGTGAATGTTGTCAATGTCCCATCGTTGCTCTGAGCTAACGTGATCCTGGCCTCCAGAGCAACGGAGATTCCTACCCCAGGGTCATGTTCCCTCGGGTCTGTGCTGACGTCTCGTTCCAGGGCACCAATCCCAGAACGCTGTAGATACCTCACAGCTCTCTGGTCTAGGCCCATCCGCCCAGAGTGTGTCCACCTGTATTCACACCTTCCCGACCGCTGTACCTGCAAAATATTCCCTCGGAGCCCCCTGGCTCGATCCCATTATTACATAACCCCCTCGGCTCCTTACTCTCTCCCCGTATATAGCCTGAGCGCAGCTGCAAAACCATTGCAGCTGGCCCTTATCCCTGCTTTGATGTCAGGGGGCGAATTTCGCCTATAACGTCACGTTGGCTTCACTTCCACCCCCCTTTTTTTTCTAGAATAACTGAGTGTAGCCTCATAGCTTCCCTTCTACTCTACCTGAAGCTCTGTGACATGATCCCGGGGGACCTTCTCAAGCCTAACACTCAGTAATGGTGCCGATGAGGTAATATACAGTATATACATACACATACATTATCACAATAAATACCTCATTAAAATAATTTCACACTTATGTCACTAAAACATCATACTGCCACTGGCTCGCCTCTAGCGAGATTCCTGTAACAACTTAATAAGAAATTAGTATCTCTACTTCGCTCGTCCACTGCAACCACCAACACCTGAAATTTTGAAATTCTACATTATAATCTTATCCATAAGACTTACCCACTCCGACACACCATCACCTCTGGTCAACCCAACCACTGATGACCTCATTATAACACCACACTCCATACCAGGCGTCCAAACGCCACAACACTACACCACCCACTACACATGCTACTCTACACCACACTCTACGCACTACCCCACACTCTACAAAACTACCATGCCCATGCACCACTACACACCACACTCTACACACTACCCCACACTCTACAAAAACTACCATGCCCATGCACCACTCAACACCACACTCTACACACTACCCCACACTCTACAAAAACTACCATGCCCATGCACCACTCAACACCACACTCTACACACTACCCCACACTCTACAAAAACTACCATGGCCATGCACTACTCTACAGTACATACTATGCTCCTTCTGTGTTCATGACCCCACGAGAGCGGGTCGGATAGCGATGTGTCACCGTCGCCTGTGGACCTTGTCCTCGGTCCTGCGAAGGCTGCTCTGTGTTATCTACCCTTGATTGCCAACTCCTCGTACCCCTACCTATGTTCTCAGCCGCTGGTGTGCTCTCCCCTGGCACACTCCCCGTAGGGTATGGCTCCTCACTTGCCTGACCGGTCAGTGTATAGACGCGGTCTGGGTGACAGGAGAACACATGCCCTGTGTTTAGCACCTTAACCTTCACTTCAGCATTCTTTTTGCTAATTACCCGACATGGCCCCACAAACTTGGGTGCCAACTTACCTTCTGCCTGAGCGTGCATCTGCTTCACGAATACCCTATCACCTTCATTGATCACCTTTGCTTGGACCTTGTTCCGCGCATTATAATATGCCTCTGCTACCTCTGTCGACTTTCTTAAATGTAGTTTCACCAAGTCAAATGCCTTGGTTGCTCGCCTACAGACAACACTTTTGAAGTCTAACGCATAGCATGGCGGTTGCTTGCTTGTGAACGTCGTGAACGGAAGTCGGGGATCGAACCCATGCAACAAAAAATGCGGGGTTTCTCCCACCGACCTATTGAACGCCGTGTTGAGCGCCGACTCCACCATCGACAAACTCTGATCCCATGCAAGCACATCATCAGCAGCCAAATGCCGCAGAATACTGATTACTTCAGCATTGTGTCTTTCAACCAAACCATTCGCCGATGGTCGATATGCCAGCACTGGAGTATGTTTGAATTGATACACACTCGCGATGCTTTGAAATACTTGATTGATAAACTCTGACCCTTGGTCTGACACAACTTGTTGAGGAGCCCCAAACCTGGTTAACACACTTTCCACCATGGCCTGGGTCACATCCTCTGCCGACTTAGAACGGAGTGCACTCACCACAGTGAACCGTGTGAGTGCATCCACTGCTACAAATATGTACCTCGCCCCTGAATGAGCTTGTGGTAGCGGCCCAATGAGATCTATGTGTACTCTCTCGAAGGGAGTACTCACCTCCGGCCACCTACGCAAAGGTTCCGCCCCCAACCTATGTGCCTTGTACCTCAGACAACTGTCACAAGAGGCTACATAGACCTTGATATCTTTACCCATGGATGGCCAATAGAACCTTTGACGTGCCCTCTGCAACGTCTTGGACTCCCCTCCATGGCCTGCTGCTGGGATGTTATGACACAGATACATTGCAGTCCTCTGGAACTCCGGTGTCAAGACTGCCTGGTATACTGGTTCAGACCGTATACCCGAAACCCTACCAAGATGATACAACA
>NC_091222.1:7164886-7194886 GCF_040958095.1 Procambarus clarkii
ACTCTCAATCACTCTTACTCCCAATCACTCCTACTCCCACTCCTACTCTCAATCACTCCTACTCTCATTCTTACTCTTACTCTTACTCTCAATCACTCTTACTCTCAATCACTCTTATTTCATTCTTACTCTTACTCTCACTCTTACTCTTACTCCCAATCACTCTTACTCCCAATCACTCTTACTCTCAATCACTCTTACTCTCAATCACTCTTACTCTCATTCTTACTCTTACTCACTCTTACTCTCAATCACTCTTATTCTCATTCTTACTCCTACTCCCAATCACTCTTACTCCCAATCACTCTTACTCTCAATCACTCTTACTCCCAATCACTCTTACTCTCAATCACTCTTACTCTCAATCACTCTTACTCTCAATCACTCTTACTCTCATTCTTACTCTTGCTCACTCTTACTCTCAATCATTCTTATTCTCATTCTTACTCTTACTCCCAATCACTCTTACTCCCAATCACTCTTACTCTCAATCACTCTTACTCCCAATCACTCTTACTCTCAATCACTCTTACTCTCAATCACTTTTACTCTCAATCACTCTTACTCTCAATCACTCTTACTCTCACTAACTCTCAATCACTCTTACTCTCACTCTAGCTCTCAATCACTCTTACGCACTATTACTCACTCTTTCTCTCAGTCATCCTTACTCACTCTCATACTCACTCTTACTCTGTCACTCTTACTCTCTGTCACTCTTACTCTGTCACTCTTACTCTCTGTCACTCTTACTCTCTGTCATTCTTACTCTCTCTCACTCTTACTCTCTGTCACTCTTACTCTCTGTCACTCTTACTCTGTCACTCTTACTCTCTGTCACTCTTACTCTCTGTCACTCTTACTCTCTATCACTCTTACTCTGTCATTCTTACTCTGTCACTCTTACTCACTCTCAGTCACCCTTACCCATTCATACTCACTCTCTCACTCTTACTCTCATACTCTTACTCTCAATTACTCTTACTCCCAATCACTCCTACTCCCAATCACTCCTACTCTCAATCACTCCTACTCTCATTCTTACTCTTACTCCCAATCACTCTTACTCTCAATCACTCTTATTCTCATTCTTACTCTTACTCTCACTCTTACTCTTACTCCCAATCACTCTTACTCCCAATCACTCTTACTCTCAATCACTCTTACTCTCAATCTCTCTTACTCTCAATCACTCTTACTCTCATTCTTACTCTTACTCACTCTTACTCTCAATCACTCCTATTCTCATTCTTACTCCTACTCTCACTCTAACTCCTACTCCCAATCACTCTTACTCCCAATCACTCTTACTCTCAATCACTCTTACTCCCAATCACTCTTACTCTCAATCACTCTTAATCTCAATCACTCTTACTCTCAATCACTCTTACTCTCACTAACTCTCAATCACTCTTACTCTCACTCTAACTCTCAATCACTCTTACTCTCATACTCACCCTTACTCTCAATCACTTTACTCTCACTCTTACTCATTCTGTTACCCTTACTCTCACTCTTACTCACTCTGTCACTCTTACTCACACTTACACACTCTCTGGCACTCTCACTCACCTTCAGTCACTCTTACTCACTCTTACCCACTCTCGCTCACTCTTACTCACTCTAGTTAATAAGAACACGCCAATATAAGACAACAAAATGTTTCAGATTCTTTCTCACCACTTTCCAGCAACTTTTATAATTTATATAAATTATCTTAGGGAATAATACATAAATTATATATTTAAACATGATATTAGTGTTTAGTGGAATGCATAAGGAGTCAAATTGTGTTAAAAAGAGCGATTTTTAGAAAATTGGAAAACTACTTTTTTCTGTTCATATTATAACTAAATGGATTTTAAAGGTTTCACTCAGCCAATATATATCATTCACAATTTATTAATGAATTTTACAAAAAAACACCATAAATTTTATATTTAAACATGTAAAAACTATTTGTTTTACATTTGGAAGAAAATAATTGTAGAAAAACAATTTATAATTAAACCTTTGTGTTTGGATTTTTTGAGTAAAAGTTTCTCAAAGGCTCTCCTGCACCATTCTCAATGCAAATCATTCCCACACCTATGGGAAGAGATAGGCGAACGTTGTGTAGATGATTTGTGTTTGCTGGGAAGTACGTCCCGAGGAATTACCCACGCCAGTTTGACAGACCTCGTCATGACGAAGAAGAGACTCCCGTCCCACAAAGTGCTAAGAAGACGCCCCCAAGTAGCCCTCGAAGGACCAGTCCTAGCAGTCCGAAACACCGGAGTCCGAGGAGGAATATGGTGTGTTGGACTTGTGGGCAGAAAGGGCATGTAGCTGCTATGTGCCGAGGCAGAAGAGGTAGCGGCCCACGTAGGGAGGTGATGTTAGTGAGCTGTGTGACACCACCAGAGGGAACCCCGTCCCTGATGACTAGTCAGGAAGAATCCAGATTGTTTTCCCCTCACACTTCAAGCGGGTATGTATCGAGTGGTCATACTGGAAGATCTGTTGTAGTGCTCAGAGATAGTGGAGCAGCCCAGTCCCTGATCGTGAAAAACTCGTTACCCGAGGGAGTGAATGTGGATGGGAGACCAGAGGTTGTCTGGTTGGGTTTCCTAGGACGCAGTACATCGCCCCCTTAGTGCCGGTACATCTCGACTCGCCTTACTTCAGCGGCACATGTGCGTTGGCAGTAGTCGATACCCTCCCTATAGCTGGGATTGACGTGATACTAGCCAACGACTTGGTGACAGATTGGAGCACCAATCATCCCAAGATTGTGGACGAGTCAGCCGGAACAGCAAGGTCCGAGGTAACGGCAGGCGTTGGTAATGTCCAGGTACAGTCAGACCCGGAATCGTGTAACATGTTTAATTTGTCCTCTACCCGACAGATTGACAGCATACTAGCAGAGTCTCCTGATTCTTCTCCCGACGAGGAACATGCGGTTAAGGTAGCAGAAGTGACTGAGCAAGAAGAGAGGTCTCGTGTGCAAGCACCCACGGATACCCAGAGTCTGGAGCGAAGGCGGATGTGTACTTGCGGTATGGCAAGGTACAGCGTTCATTGAACCAGCCAGAGATTCCCCAGACGTCGGAGGTATGTGAGGTATGTGCGAAGGTTGTCGTGTCCTCTTTGGTCCAAACCAGGCTAATGGATGTAGCCGGCGATGGACATTTCAAGCTCAGGAAACTTGTCCCTAAGTTAACCAAATGTTTCCTAGCGGTATTTTTTGTTCTCGTATGTGTTTTCTCAGTAAGGACCAGTGGACGACCCGACGGATGATGGCTCCCATGAATATCGTGAAGAGATCCCAGGGATTGGAGATTTGCACTGCGAGTGTTGCAGTCAAAGGAGGGACCTGGAAGGTGATGGTAGATACAGGAGGTACGAGATATGATAATATGAGTGACTGTTTCCGACAGGTGACACCCCCCGCGTGATTGCTGAGCCTGGAGGCAGCGTTATACGGAACGTTGGTCGACCTGACGGTGGCAGAGCGAATGCCATCTTCAATGTACAAGCAGCTCTGTTGGAACTAGGTGTGGGCCTAGTAGGCGAGTATGCAGTAAGTATTGACTTACCCACTGTCGCTATCACTCTGAATTATCAGACCCCTGTATTCCAGGTTCCCGTCTCCCTGAAGGACCGCCGGACGGTACTAGAAATGCCGTCTGTGACCAACCATCATCGGTGCACGACACAGGGAAGTGTCGAGTCGCCCCAGATCGTGTCTACACCGATCCTTACTCGAGAGATGTGAGATGATGCCCCTGCTTGGCATCGCAGTGGAGGTGTGGAAGATTACATCAGGCAGATCATCGTCTTCCACCTACAAGTTTCCTTCATGCCAGAGTTGCCCAGTGGGACAGGTCTGTGGACAAGACAGCCTCATCACTCCAGTTTATAGTGTACGTGAGTCCATTTGGAGTTGTGTCCCCGTACTAATTTGGTTTGTGTTTCACTTTTTAAACCCCAAACAAAATTCTTTTTGGTGGGAGGTGTTACGGACCCGAGCCCAACGTCCGAGCACGGAGCAGTGACGACCACGCCATCTGTGGGTCAGCTCCCGAAACCCCCTCCAAATGGACGGCGCCATCAAGTGAGGACAGGAAATACCAGCCACAAGGGCTAGTTTCCCGTCCTAATCAGTTCATAACACAGCCGCTGCTGACCTCCGGTGAGGTGGCGCTCAGACAGCAACGCCATCTATGGATTGGATAGGTGGGCGTTTGGGTCTAGCCGTAAGTGACGTGCCCTAGTGTGTAATCGTTACTGATGACGTGTCTGATTACAGAGTCGACCTGGGACTGCTGTAATGGAAGTTGGGTCAGTCTACCCAAGGCAGCCGACTTGTCTCCAAGTGTTTGCTGCAGCAGCTGTGAGTCGCCCCCCCGGATGAACACTGTGGTGTTACCCTGCCTGTGACGTGGCAGTTGAGGGATTGTAGTACCGGGACTGACTGGTGGAGACGCTTAACCACTGGGGTGTTGTGGCAAGGAGAGTGGTCTGTGGGATCACACGAGGCTCCTGACTAGGGTTCGCGACCTTAGTATCGATCATGGGGTGGCCTAACCAGCGTCGCTGATTAGAACCTGCCAGCTACCGGCTGGACTTGTGGTTGATGGCCTCCACGACGGTGCCCCCAGTGGAACTGTGCTGTGGCCAGGGTAGACTCGTCAGGATCGAAGGATTCATCATAAGGAAACAAGAGCACCAAGAGCTTAGCATCGTGAGCACCGTGAACTCCAGGGTCTTCATAAGAAGACTACGTTGTGCATTCTAGTGTTTATCCCCCCCCCCCCCGTGTAATCGTTTATATATTTATGGTGATGGTATTAATTATATTATATTAAGTTTTTGCCTTTATTTCCTTTCCCCTTTAATTTACTTGCGTTACGGATCACATCCCTTGAAGGCCACTACTAGCTTGGGGCCAGATACCCTTACTCTACTAACATCAGAGAAAGAACCCGGTTGCGTCCCGAGAGGGCCGTAACACCAGGTGACTAATTTAGTAAAACCAATGAGGCGGGCGCTGAGCAGCTCCTCTCCCCACGCCGGCCCGTGCCACACTGCCCGCCGCACCTCTTAACTAGCTTGGCCTGATGGGTCAACTACCTGTGACGTCATTCACCTCACCTGACATGAGGCCGCCTCACATACAAATAATTCACAAGTAAAGTCACTTCAACAATATTATTATAGAGTTTATTTCTATTAATGTGAAATATGAGCAAGTGTGAGTATGTATTAAAAGCACATACTTCACTACTGGACATTAAACCCACTACCACACCCACCTAGTAGCTTGGAAGCTCCATAACGCCTTCTGTAACTGTTATGTTGGGGTCTATCTAGGCCAGGGGCCAGGTACAGCAACCGGTTACGGTGTTCAGCGTCTTGTGTGTGTGTGTGTGTATTTACTGTGTGGTTGTAGGGTCGGGCTGTTAGCTCTTGGACTCCGCCTTTCTAATTTTCGGTTGTCTAATTTACCAATTCAAGACCTATTTTGTATTTGTCATATCAACTACATATACACCGCCCCCCTTCGAGAGGCTGCTAGCAAAGCTCCTAGCCCCTTGCCTTCTAAACATTCTTAGATTATTGCAATGTCTCCTTTCACACAACTTTATCACATATATATTTAAAACTTTGAATTGAACTAGCTTCAACGACAAACATCTTACCAGTAAATTGACAACTTATTGACAGCTCTAACATTGAAAAAGATCTCTGACGTCCTTGGGACTTATTGGTCTCTAGGTTTTGTCTATTAACCCTCGTTTTGCTGTTCCTAGCTTTGAGAAATACTGTTTTGTCTACCTTGTCAATTTCCCTTAGAATCTTGTATATTGTTATCATATTCCTTTATCTCTCCTTTCCTCGAGTGTGGTAAGGTCGAGTTCCCCAATCTTTCCTCGTATTTTACGCCCTTCAACTCGGGAATGAGTCTCGTTACATATCTTTGAACCTTTTCTAGTTTATTATGTTCTTTTTTTATGTAAGAGTTCCATGTTGTGAATGCCTATCGAAGTGCAGGTCTCACCTTCGCTGTATATAAGGCCTAAAATAGCCCCCTTGTCAAATTGTCTGAAGGATGCACTCTAGTTGTTTAGTATGACATTATGCAGCTGTTATTCTGCTAATGTGGACTTCTGGCATCACAAATGGGGCTATGTTCACTCCCAGGACTTTACTCATGATTCAAGAAATTGTTTTCCCTTTTTGCTGTATTGCTGGTGTTAATACACCTGTTACAAGTTTCGTAACTTTGCATTTGGCTGGGTTAAAATTAGGCAGCCATTTTCTAAGAACATTTCTGAAGTATGTCCAAATCTGATTAAATACCTCAAGCTATCACTGTCCTTTCTTCTCGTCAGCATTGAGTCATCTGAAATACTGATATGAAGGAGCAAATTTCCTGTCAGGTGATTGACAAATTAGAAACAGTATGGAACCTAAAACGGAACCTTGTGGTGCTCTACTTGTAACCTCTTTCCACTCTGATGTCTCTGCCCTTTTGCTTCCTTCTTGAAAGAATCTCTCTGACCCACCTTAGAACTTTTCCTGTTAAGCCAGCTTCTCTCACTATCTGTCTAGCAACTTGCAGGCAATACTTGTTAGTAATGTGGATCTGTGTAATGGTTTCTGTCTTACCCATTTCTTGTATATTGGTACCACATTAGCCATTTTCCTTCAGTCAGGAAGTTCTCCCGTTTCTATAGAGGAATTAATTAATTATTACGCCAAGTGGCCTGCTGAATGCTTCAGTTGCCTCTCCTGGTATGCATAACAAAATTGTGTCTGGTCCTAAGGCTGCGTGACCAGTATTGACAGCAGCAGCAGTCTAGCAGTGAAGCAGGAGCGAGTCTACAATCTAGCCTTTAGGGAGGTTGTAGAGCCGAGGCACGTGCATTGGCAGCAGCGACAGTCCAACAACACAGAGGGAGCGGCAACCCCACAGTATTGGATGTCTTGAGCTTTGCCTCTCAGGTGACATCTACGAAGTCCGTCTCTCCCTAGGTTATGCCAATATCACCGGACTCGGCAAAATCTACCCATCCAGTAGGCACACAGACACAAATGAGGTCCCTATCACCCCCTCCCCCACCACCACCGACGGATTTGTTGGAAAACACACAACCACAGACAACCAACACACCACCACAAAGAGAGACGCTCCACTTCATCCACGAATCCGAGGTTAACCTTCCTAAGGGATCCACAAACACGATGGACTGCTACACACCACAGGAAAAACTCCTGAGAGAGGTTCCCTGTTACGAACCCTTCTTAACCGGGTTCGTTTTAAACTATGGACCTACTCCAATTCAGAGGACTCTAACCTTGATGGAAATATAGTGTAATGTTTAAGATAAAAAAATAAATGCACTTAAAATAACCCATTATTTTGCCCTTCACCATAATATGTACAAGTGTTTATGTGAGATCATCCTGAGCGGCGTTACTAGCCCTCATGCTAACCTGCTTCACGGATGACTGACACTATGCCTCTGACGAGGTCTTCAGGGCACCACTAATCCTTACGCTAGCTGCCGTTATGGAGCAGTCTTCAAATGCCCCCCCCCCCCCGCCTTTGCACACTTGACAGTATGCTCATCTGGCAATGTCCAAAGTGCTCACCTAGCCCCACAGGCTAGCACCTTCCAATAGTGAAGCCACAGCGTTCAACCATAGCGCTTACCTAGCTCCACTGGCTAGTACCATCATGAATGAAGTCCCCCAGCCAACCCGTTGTCGCACTTGCTTATATTCAATATTTGGCTTATTAATAAGTGCATACTAATTTATTGTGAATATTTGAGTTTACCCTGAAAAGCTGAATAGAAAACACCGACCTAACCTTCTTAGCATGTAAAGATAAGCATCTTATTGCTTCTTAATTACACTTAGTATTTAACCAATATTGATATTAGTTTTATAAAAATAATAACAAAACTAAAATATTTAAATAAATTGTAAAGTAACTCAGGATATTGTCAAAATTTTGTATAAAATCTCTATTGTTTGATAAAACTGAAAAAGAAATTCCAAGTATTAAAACTGGTGTATAGCAAATCTTCAGGAAGAGTTTGTACCTTGAAAACAAAATATAACTTGGAATATACAACATATGTACTTATAATATGCCAAATATTGACTATAAGCAATAAGTCATAATTGCTGTCTTGTGTGAGAGCGGGTTGTTACCCAGCACCCAAACACAGTGCTTACCTAGCCACATTGGCTGGTACCTCCGGGAGTCCACAGTGCTCACCTGGCTAAACTCCTGGAGGGACTAGCCAGTAAAGTCCACAGCGCTCAACTATCCCACTTGGCTAGCACCTTCAGGTCGACCCAAGTACTCTTCCTATATCCCGGCTTCACTGATTTCCATTGCTGGTCGCTGATTGGTCGTCACCTTCCAGCCCAGCCGACTAGAAAATAGGGAAACTACGATTAATGGGAGGGTCAACTGCTACAGTTCGCCATCTGGATCGTAGATAGCGCCGAGGTCCGTCACATGCCCATTCTTGGGCCCTCTCAGGGCCCTCATCAAACAGGGCAATGTCGCACCTCGCCCGACTTCTTAGCCATCGTCACGACAGCCGACATGTGCTTGGACCACACAGGTACTGTACAGGCTTACACACAACACTGTAACGAAGATGCGTAAAATAACAATTAAATGTCAGGATATACAACAACATTCGATACGTGGTGGCTGATTTCATTGAGTCTGACCAACGCGACGTGCAACCATTAAACAGCTCGTGCGACACAAACGCTCACATAATCCGTCACTACGGATACACTACAAACGAGACACCGGATGAGGCACACGATGGAATTGTCATACTCATTAAACACAGCGAAATTATTGACCCATTATGGCAATTCTGACACTTCAAGCAGTAAAACATCACTTACACCGAGAATAAATCATTATTAGTACCACCTACAATCGTCTCAACACCAACATACCACAATATAACTTGACTAGACTCTTCAACTACACCAACTTGCCCGTCATTCTGATAGCTGACCTGAACGCTAAACACCCCACTTTTCACCACAACACTCCAAACAGCCCGGACATAATTTCCACCAAATATACCTGTAAAACGCCTAACGTTCCTGGGACCAGACATCCACACGTCCTATGCTAACAACGGCCTCGGGCGACCTGACTTCATATTCACAAACGGATCAGGCACCCACCTACACCACACAACTCCTACCCCCTCATAGGCTTTGACCACATTCCTGTTACTCTCCATATCTCTCACAAAAAATCTTCATACAGGGCCTCCCACGTTTTGCATACAACAGAGCTGACTGGGCAGTATTTACAGTATGCAAGAGACTGACCAAACATTCACACATGACAAAACACCCGAGGACATTGACACCCAACTACACCTTATACAATACAGTCACAAGCAGCGGCTGCAACAACACCGCTCATCACCCACAGGAGAAGGTACTCGTAAACTCCTTCCATACGAGCCAGGAGACTTATCACACACTACCAAAACAGATTCATACAAAACCAGCACAGACATGGCCAAGTACTCTTGGGCCTCATTATGCTCGGCAATCGTTTACTCAACAGTCTGTTCAGTGATCACGCCAAGCACTGGACAAGCCTAGTTTTTTTATTATTTATAAAATAAACACAAAATGTAGAAATACACAGCACAAATACAAACCCTCAAGAATTTTGGAACTTCATTAAAAAAATCAGGGTAAACAACTACACCACTTTCAAACAAATCACTTACAACGACAGAAACATCACGGACCCAGCAGAGGTCATACAAGTTTTCCGGCAACACGGTCAGACAAACTTTCACCAACACAGCCAACTTTACTTCAGACACGCTGACACCAGGAGAGGTCAAGATGATGCTACTGAGCACTCCCCCCCCTACAACAGAGACCCGGAGGCTTCAGGTATAGGTCATGAACTCATTAGACGCCTCCCTACGACGCTTATCAATGGCCTGACTGCTCTCAATAATGCCTCCCATGTTCCAGATAATTTTCTCAACTCTTAAAAAGCAATACTATTCTGATCCCAAAACCAGGAAAACCACATAATGACCCCAAAAACTACCGACCAATCAACCTACTTGAAATGCTCGGGAACGTTTTCGAGCATCCAGTAAACCTCAGACTTTGACAACATCCTGAAGGCAGTGACTTACTAAATGAAAGACAGTTCGGCTTCTTGTCCCACAGGTCGACGCACGATGCTCCTATAAGAGTGCTGAACTACATACTATCAACCAGAAAGAACGCCGCAAGACAGCACTAGTGACCAAAGACGTCGAAAAGGCCTTCGACAGGGTATGGCACGAGGAACTTTAACAAGATGTGTAACAACTCTGACCTGCCTTTGAACACTAAGAAACACTCTGCAATTACTTGGACGACCGACAGATGAGGATTCACTTTCTGAGCCTCCACTCTCACTACTTCCCTCATCACTTGGGTCCCACAAGGCACCGTGCACCACATAAATGACATTCCCGACCATTTACACCCAAAAATATCTCGCACTATGCTACGCGGACAATATGAATACTAATTACGAGTTAACACATCGATGACCTTTCAAGCCTAACACAACGGGAAATATACAACATTACATGGAAATGCGACTGCTGAATACAGTCGAACCACATTAAACCCACCATCACATACTTTTACAAGAAACATGCTAACACAATACTCGACAAACTCTACTCGCAATCACCAACCCCAACACATATTCCCGTCACCAAAAACCCTACAATACTCAGCCTAAATCTTGACAATAACTTACGAATACACAGCACACAAACACGACAAAGCAAAAAGTCCCTCCTTCGACTATGAAGACACAAACACCAACGTACACAAATAAAAACTACACTTGTCCTAATTCGTCCTCTCATAACATACGCCCCAATGTCCCTAATGCTCTCAGCCAACACAATAAAGTAATTATCAAAGAAGACACTAAACACTAACACTAAGAGATCTAACGTAGAAAGAGAACGCAGACGACACTATAAACGCAGGAAAAAAATAACGGAACTGCTTATGCAACACGAATTTCCCGTCAAAGAAGGAATAATTTAAATAGGGAGATTGAAGAAATCGAGCGGAAATTGAAACACTCATATGAAACTGTAGAAAGGCAGTTAGAACAGAAAGCAATTCAGGAAATAAAGAAAAATCCAAAATATTTCTTCTCATATGCGAAATCAATAGCAAAAACCACTGCCAGTATTGGACCTATTCGTACAAGTGAAGGTTCATACACGGAGGATGACAAAGAAATTAGTGAAATCCTAAAAAAGCAGTATGAGTACATGCTTAGCACTCCAATAAACAACATGAAGGTGGAAGATCCAGACAATTTCTTTATGCGGGATATTCAAACCCCTGTAAATATAACTGATATAAACACGAGCGCACTAAATTTTGAAAGAAAAATTGAAAACATGCCCATGCACTTGGCCCCAGGTCCAGACTCATGGAATTCAATATTTATAAAGAAATGCAAAGTGCCGGTAGCACAGGCACTCAGTATAGTGTGGAGGAAGAGCTTGGACACGGGGGAGATACCAGATGCACTTAAAGTAGCAGACATAGCCCCTCTACAAGGGAGGGAGCAAAGCATTGGCAAAGAATTATAGACCAGTTGCACTAACATCTCACATCATAAAAGTATTTGAGAGAGTGATTAGGAGTCAGGTCACCAATTTCATGGAGACCAATGACCTTCACAACCCAGGCCAACATGGATTTCGAGCGGGAAGATCGTGCCTCTCACAGCTACTTGAGCACTACGACAAAGTCACTGAGGCATTAGAAGAAAATCAGAATACTGATGTGATATACACGGACTTCGCAAAGGCTTTCGATAAATGTGACCATGGCGTGATAGCACACAAAATGAAGTCAATGGGAATAACCGGTAAAGTAGGACGCTGGATACTCAGTTTTCTGTCAAACAGGACTCAGCGAGTAACAGTCAACCATATAAAATCTAGTCCAAGTGCAGTTAAAAGCTCTGTACCTCAGGGTACAGTCCTTGCACCGCTGCTTTTCCTTATTCTCATATCAGATATAGACAAAAATACAAGTCACAGCTTCGTATCATCCTTTGCAGATGACACAAAAATCAGTATGAAAATTACCTCGGCTGAAGACATTGAAAAACTTCAAGCTGATATTAATAAAGTTTTCGACTGGGCATCAGAAAATAACATGATGTTTAACAGTGATAAATTCCAGGTACTCAGGTACGGTAAAAATGAGGACCTTAAACATAATACAGAGTACAAAATACAATCAAATGTACCCATAGTAGGAAAACAGCATGTAAAGGATTTGGGAATAATAATGACTGACGACCTAACGTTTAAGGAGCATAACCAAGCAAATATTGCGACAACCAGAAAAATGATAGGATGGATTACGAGAACTTTCAAATCCAGGGATCCCATCACAATGGTTGTACTCTTCAAGGCACTTGTGTTGTCCCGTCTTGAGTACTGCTCAGTACTCACTTCCCCTTCAGAGCAGGAGAGATTGCTGAAATAGAGGGAATACAGAGAACATATACGGCACGCATAGACGCAATAAAGCACCTAAATTATTGGAATCATCTCAAAGCCCTCCAAATGTACTCACTAGAAAGAAGACGAGAGAGATATCAAATAATATACACCTGGAAGATACTGGAGGGCCAAGTACCAAATCTACACAGAAAAATAAACGTACTGGAGTGAACGATATGGAAGAAAATATGGAATAGAACCAGTGAAGAGCAGAGGTGCCATAGGCACAATCAGAGAACACTGTATAAACATCAGAGGTCCGCGGTTGTTCAACGTCCTCCCAGCAAGCATAAGAAATATTGCCGGAACAACCGTGGACATTTTCAAGAGGAAACTAGATTATTCCTCCAAGGAGTGCCGGACCAACCGGGCTGTGTGGGTATGTGGGCCTGCGGGCCGCTCCAAGCAACAGCCTAGTGGACCAAACTCTCACAAGTCAAGCCTGGCCTCGGGCCGGGCTTGGGGAGTAGATGAACTCCCAGAACCCATCAACCAGGTATTAACCAGGTAAACCGGGAAGGGTATGTAGCACCATCAAATTTGCGGAATAATAAGAGGCACTAAATATCACTGAGGATGCTGTGATGGTGTCCTACCCCTATATTTCTTCCTTCCCAGCTTAAAAAGAGTCATATCTCTGTAACCTGAGTATTCTCTGATGTTCAGGGAATATTTTCATGTGTGGGAAAGCGTGGAGCGTGATTAAGCTGGCTATAAAATGGCCAGTTAAGTTTGATAATGCAAAAGGTTTACGCCTTTTGGGGCACAAGACGGCGTCGAGCCATCCTGTTTCCCGCCAAGACGTTGTGACACCTCCTGGCTCCTGATTGGCCAGGTGAGGTCACGTGCCGGAAGTGACAATGACGAGAGCCCTCAGGCAGTGTGACGTCATGAGCCGGAGGGCTCTCGGGGCGGCTGGCACCTGCGTGGGAGAGAATAAGTCACTAGCCGCCCTAGAGTGAGGACGCGCTCGAGTGAGCTCCAGATCTAGAGGCTAGAGAGCCCTTTCCAGTAGATTTAAGCATCGCTTCGATACGGCAGACAGACCGGGAGGACACACTTGATCCGTGAAGTACCCAGAAGCAAGGATAGGTCGGATTAGAGAGCCAAGAGCTCTACCAAGAGTCTGCAGCAGGGACAAACGTTGGGGCTGGAGACGTCTGGGACGCCCAGTGGACCGCATTACTCATATCAAGCGAGAAGCTACGGCCGGGCCGAATCTACAGGCAGTGAGGCAAAGGGAACTGTGCTGGACTGCAATGGTCGGCAGTCCCAGTGAGAGTGGAGGACGACGACGGAGGTACCTGTCTCCATTTCCCCAGAGAAGAGGAGAAGGAAGGCAGTACCTGTCGGGAGTGAGTACGGCGAGGACGCGATACAACGAGGACGACAGAGGAACCTGTGTGTACGGGAACTGATCGTCGGGAGATCAGAAACCAGGACCAGGAACCTCAACATCCCTCAACAGAGGACGAGTCGGCTTCGTGGTTGGATAAAGTAAGGTAGATAATTGTCCCTCCCTTCACCCCTTTGATCTAGGTGAGATAGGGTATTTTATATTTTGTGAACATTTCTACTTATCATTTTATTGTCTATGTGACAGTGTTAGGCTAGGAGCCAGGAGCTCATGTAGGCTTGGTGGTGGTGGAACATAAATGTGTTGATGCAGTGATGTTAGTGATCCTGGTTGAGGGAATCTAGATTCCCTCAGCTAGTTTTCCTAGTTTCTAGATTAGGCTAGTCGCTCTAGAAACTGAAGCGTTCAAACTAACATATACTTGTGGGGTGTTGAATGAAAGCTTATGTTCAGGACTATCGGTTGAGACTGGTTAGAGGCCTGTGATTGCTCTGTAGAGGAATTACAGAAATTTTCCTGTTTCTGTGAAATAGGATGGGAGTTGAGAGTGAAGTGGTGTAGGGAGGTACTTGACTCTCCCAACGGTTTTACAGGGGGGAGGGACAGTGGGGTGAACATTGCCTCCCCCCCCCCACCATGTGAGACAGTACACCACTGTCTTTTAGGCCTCTCCCTCCTTGTGACGTCACAGGACGCCTGAGGCATGTGATTGGTTTAGGCACCTGTGCTCCAAGCCGAGTTTTGGCGCAAAGAGCTGTGGTTGGAAGCGGCATCTTGGTAGTGTGCCGGCTCCCTGCTGATTGGTCAAACAAGGTAGGGGGAGATATGGGCATTTTGAGTTTCCTTAGCCCGGGAAATCGTCAGTCTGAGCAGGGTAGCAGGTGGACGAGGACGTGTCTGGGTGGAGGGGGCAGTTTTCCCCCTCCACCCCCGTTAATCGCGGACGTTACTGTGTTAACTAGCAGGGATGGCACTCCTGCCAGCCAGGGTTGTGTCTAGGCCAAATTTTCGTGAAATTTGAGGGCCGACGAGGGACGGAAGGACCAGTAAAATAGCCTCAGAGACAGTGGGCACCTATGAGGCAGCTGGCAGAGCCTCATGGTGTAACAGGTGATTCAAATAACCTGTCTAGTGTTGATGGACAATTAGCGGAAATCAGGCAGGGCCTCCGAGTGTAATTGTGGTGAGATTACAGGCCCTGTGGGACTTTGAATTCCGCCAGGCTGCGTCAGTGTGGTGACGCCGCCGGCCATTGTCACCCCAGTGTAGAGCAAGGCAGGCTCTGGTTTGCTGGAGTTGGTGATACCTCAACCACGTGTGTATGCCCGGGGGCCACCCCCAGGCCACCCCGGCCACCCGCCGCATGGCCCGGCTTGGCCCAGCTCGGCTCGGCCCGCGCGCCGGCTACCCCCCCACCTTCCCGTCTCAGCTCGGGAGGGGCGCTGTGGCCACCTCCTTGGGCCACTTGGCCACTTCCCGGGACAGCCTTGGGCCACATCTTGTCGACGCATGAGGAGCAAGCTAAGTGTTGACAGCTAGAGTGGTAGTGACCTGGAAATGAGTAAAAATGAGGAGGTTAGACATGAGTAAAATTTATCATTGAGTACAGTGTGATGAGTACCTGTGGAAATTCCCGGTAAGAGTTGTCTCAGAGCCTCGCCAGGCTAGGGAAGCAGCTGAGAGACAGCTGTCTGTAGTACGTCCAGGTGACTAGTAGGGCGGTACCTGGAGATAGATGTTGTACATGACCACACTGTAGTATCATGATGTATATATGTGTGTAGACTGATGCGAGTATGTACCGGTCAGTGTAGAGATTTACCATATAAATGATCCAGTTGTCGATTCTATATAATCGGTCAGACTGGATTAGTGTTATGAGTATCAGCATGTAAAATTATAATCATTAGAGGTAGGTAGGCCAGGTTGCAGGGATGTCAGTGGGTGCCCTGAGGTCTGTGTAGTTAGTTACATTTACCTAATGATATAATTTTCATTGATTATGTGAATGCCATTTTATGTGTCCATTTGCATGTTTATGTACTGTGTTGTGTGGTGAGTCAGTAGATGGATTGCTGACTGATTACCTAATGATGTCATTAGCATGTGGGGTATGCTGACGGCATCATTATGTTGCAGGTTTGTGCAGTATTGTTATCAGTTTATACGGTGTTGCTGCCCTCGGAGCGGTGTTGAGGGTTTAAGGGACCTCTAGGATTATTCAGGGGAATTCACAGTGCTTAATGAGAGCAGGCAATTGATGGGTTAATTGCCTTGCTGAGGTAAGAGTGTGTTCACAGTAGTCCTTTGCAACGATTGCAAGAAAAGGGGGGCCTTAATATTGGTATACTCTTGTGTGTTGCACAACCGTGTGTCATTATTGTGTGGGCACAGTAATTAATGAGTTGCAGTAGCCGCAACCGTATGTGGGCAGTGCATTTGTGTTGTTGCATGCCATTGTAGTGTGACCTATGTAACACTGGGGTTACTTTGTTTCTTTAAGTTGTGTTGAGGACTTAAGGATTCAGTGAGTTAATAATTGGGGAATTAACTGGATAAGGGGTGCACACTTATTGTGGAGTGAGTGAGGGCTATTATGAGAGCGAACAGCGTTGAGCTTGAGTGAGATACGTCTCGGGAGCAATTAATTGTCCGTGTGACAACTAATTGACCACTCCAGCTAATTATGTAATTAGCCTTCTCATCATGAATTCACGTAGTGGGAGAGGATCTGTCAGAGTCTGTCAGTATTTGTGTTAACGTAATTTGCTCGAGGCTAATTACCTTTCTGGGGTATAGCAATTAGTGGCTCAGGTTAATTAGTGGAGTAATTAACATCTGAGAGCTCCGATGACTTGGTAAAGCGAGGTCATGGAGCTAGCATAAATCGTTATATTAATCATATCCTGTCTGAGGACAGTGGATTAATGGCACTCAAGTTAATTAGGGGTAATTAACTCCTTTCCCGTTAATTCACAGTGTTTGATGAGACCTGCTTAGGCAGTGCGGAGTGAGACGTATTTATGGATAATTAATTATCGGTCCTGGTGACAGTTAATTAATTGATCGGAGCTAATTAGGGTAATTAACACTCACTAGTAATTTTTTGACACAGACTGTTGAGAAGCTACCAAGTTAGGGTAGGCTTAGTTAACGTAACTCAGTGGGGATGTAATTAGTGGTCCGTTTGACCTTAATTAAGAATTACTCACTGAATACTTGCTAGGAGTCAAGTGTGATGTAATATAAGTTTGAGTTATTGTTAACAAGAGAGACAAGTGTTAATGATTAACGTAGAGTATCATCATGATGTTGTCTAGTGTGAGACAATTGTTTGTGATTACCGTAGTACTTTGTTGCTGACTGTTGCGATCAGTCAATTAACGTAATTAATCACTTAAGGCAATTTCTTTTGGTTGTCGTCTGGTGACGAGAGTAGAGTAATCTAGGGATTTGTGGAGCTGTGTCGCAGAATCCCCCTTGCCTGTCTTTGTTCACTATTCACAGGGCAACTTCTTGTAGGGAGTTGCAAAGAGTGTTCACACTGGGTTGTGATAGGGGGGTCACTGTTGGACTACCCGCCTAGTTACGTGGGTCTCTCCTGGGTGGCGGGAGGACCCCTAAGCTTGTGATTATAGTAGCTGTCAGGGAAACCAAGACACTATTGATTGCATGCTTGTGTCTTTAGTAGATATCCTTCATTTGTTCAGTTAGTTCATTTTGTCAGCCTGAAGTGTCAGCAAGATGGAGCCTGCTGTCACTTCTCGAGGGGCTGTTGAATAGCTGTGTTGCAAATGCCACTTGATGTACAATAACGTAACCATTCGCTGTGGTGTAACTTAGTTTGTGACATTTTTCTTTGATTTGCAATATTCCGTCATCAGTGGGCACATCTGTGTTCAGGTTAGTTCAGTATGCAGCCTCACAGCAAGGGTTGCTATTTAGCTGTTTGTTATCGTGCCACTGGATGGACATTAACGTAAAGTAAACTCGGTAATGTAGTAGTTAGTCTCTTGTTTATATTATAACTTAAAAATGGATCAAGTTTGTACATTCCAGTACTAACATTAAGAAGATTTGGACACTGACTGATTAGAGCAGACTCAATCAAATTCCGTTCCACGAAATCCCCACAATTGGTAATGCTTTTTGCCCCATTCCAGTTAATATTGTGATCGCATAAACTCGTATGTAGATACAATGCATTAGACGTTTGGGCAGTTCTAATACTATAAGCATGTTGTGACAACCGCAATTGTAAGGACTTTCCTGTCTGTCCAAGGTACACAGAATCACAATCATTGCAGGGAATCGAATACACACAACCTGCTGTATCAGGGGAGTTTTTTATTAAATTGGATTTGATCGTACTATTAGTGAACACCAAATTTATATTAAGTTTCTTAAAAATCAGAGACAATTTTTCAAGTCAACTCTGATAGAGAGGCTTACAATGTCTCATTATAATTGTATATTCATATATTGTGTGTTCATGAGGCTTTTCTATAATCTTTCATCCTTATTCTCTGACCGCTTAATCCTCTTTGACTATTCTAAGCTAAGCTATACCTGTTTTTGGTTAATTACACCTGACCAACCCTAGGGATGGGTTGGTCAGGTGTCGGCCTATATATCCTCCCCTTCTCCCTTCTCCTTAGTCAGTCTTGTGTTGTCAAAGGCTTTAACAAAGTCGAAACATTCACCTCATTTCATATTTCTCTGTGGATTTTCCGCATAAAATGATCAGTGTTTTGTGATCGTCAATTGCATATATATATCTATATATATATATGTCGTACCTAATAGCCAGAACGCACTTCTCAGCCTACTATTCAAGGCCCGATTTGCCTAATAAGCCAAGTTTTCATGAATTAATGTTTTTTCGTCTACCTAACCTACCTAACCTAACCTAACCTAGCTTTTTTTGGCTACCTAACCTAACCTTACCTATAAATATAGGTTAGGTTAGGTTAGGTAGTTATATATATATATATATCTATATATATATATATATATATATGTCGTACCTAATAGCCAGAACGCATTTCTCAGCCTACTATTCAAGGCCCGATTTGCCTAATAAGCCAAGTTTTCATGAATTAATGTTTTTTCGTCTACCTAACCTACCTAACCTAACCTATCCTAGCTTTTTTTGGTTACCTAACCTAACCTTACCTATAGATATAGGTTAGGTTAGGTTAGGTAGGGTTGGTTAGGTTCGGTCATATATCTACGTTAATTTTAACTCCAATAAAAAAAATTGACCTCATACATAGAGAAAAGGGTTGCTTTATCATTTCATAAGAAAAAAATTATAGTATATTTAATTCAGGAAAACTTGGCTTATTAGGCAAATCGGGCCTTGAATACTAGGCTGAGAAGTGAGTTCTGGCTACTAGGTACGACATATATATATATATATATATATATATATATATATATATATATATATATATATATGTCGTACCTAATAGCCAGAACGCACTTCTCAGCCTACTATGCAAGGCCCGATTTGCCTAATAAGCCAAGTTTTCCTGAATTAATATATTTTCTCTAATTTTTTTCT
Organism: Procambarus clarkii; assembly: GCF_040958095.1. Classification (NCBI taxonomy): domain Eukaryota; kingdom Metazoa; phylum Arthropoda; class Malacostraca; order Decapoda; family Cambaridae; genus Procambarus; species Procambarus clarkii. The sequence goes on from NC_091222.1 coordinate 7,184,424, forward strand.
TATGAAATGATAAAGCTATCCATTTCATTATGTATGAGGTCAATTTTTTATTATTGGAGTTAAAATTAACGTAGATATATGACCGAACCTAACCAACCCTACCTAACCTAACCTAACCTATCTTTATAGGTTAGGTTAGGTTAGGTAGCAAAAATATATATATATATATATATATTATATATATATATATATATATATATTATATTATATATATATATGTATATATATGTATATATATGTATATATATATATATATATATATATATATATATATATATATATATATATATATGTATATATGTATATATATATATATATATATATATATATATATATATATATATATATATAATATATATATATATATATATATATATATATATATATATATATATATATATATATGCAAGTAATCTTGTTCAACATTTCTCTTGTTAGAGTAATGACATGGGCTTGTCTCATGTGCTTCCTAGGGGCACCAGATTGAAGATGGCATGTCAAACGCCTCGTCAGCTTGGTCGACGTCATACCTATGTACTTACATTGAAGGTTACATCCTTCGTGGGGGCAAGTGTACATGTATACAACGCTTGACTGCTGTAGAGGGTTCTCCGTCGGCTTCGGGCTGTTTTTGATAAGGAGTTCGGAAGTCTTCTTGGTTTTGTAGAATATTATCAGGTTTATGTTTTGGTTAGGAGTAGTGCTTTTTACTCCTTTACGGATTATTTCTTTCATTATTCTTTCCTCTTTTATATGTTCACTGTGCATGGTTGATTTGTAATATAATTTTATTGGGGTGTTGTGGTTTCTATATATATATATATACACCTGACCAACCCATCCCTAGGGTTGGTCAGGTGTAATTAACCAAAAACAGGTATAGCTTAGCTTAGAATGGTCAAAGAGGATTAAGCGGTCAGAGAATAAGGATGAAAGATTAAAGAAAAGCCTCATGAACACACAATATATGAATATACAATTATAATGAGACATTGTAAGCCTCTCTATCAGAGTTGACTTGAAAAATTGTCTCTGATTTTTAAGAAACTTAATATAAATTTGGTGTTCACTAATAGTACGATCAAATCCAATTTAATAAAAAACTCCCCTGATACAGCAGGTTGTGTGTATTCGATTCCCTGCAATGATTGTGATTCTTTGTACCTTGGACAAACAGGAAAGTCCTTACAATTGCGGTTGTCACAACATGCTTATAGTATTAGAACTGCCCAAACGTCTAATGCATTGTATCTACATACGAGTTTATGCGATCACAATATTAACTGGAATGGGGCAAAAAGCATTACCAATTGTGGGGATTTCGTGGAACGGAATTTGATTGAGTCTGCTCTAATCAGTCAGTGTCCAAATCTTCTTAATGTTAGTACTGGAATGTACAAACTTGATCCATTTTTAAGTTATAATATTGCACAACAATTTAAGAAACAACTCTGATAGAGAGGCTTACAATGTCTCATTATAATTGTATATTCATATATTGTGTGTTCATGAGGCTTTTCTTTAATCTTTCATCCTTATTCTCTGACCGCTTAATCCTCTTTGACCATTCTAAGCTAAGCTATACCTGTTTTTGGTTAATTACACCTGACCAACCCTAGGGATGGGTTGGTCAGGTGTCGGCCTATATATCCTCCCCCTTCTCCCTTCTCCTTAGTCAGTCTGGTGTTGACAAAGGCTTTAACAAAGCCGAAACGTTCACCTCATTTCATATTTCTCTGTGGATTTTCCGCATAAAATGATCAGTGTTTTGTGATCGTCAATTGCATACATATATATATATATATATATATATATATTATATATATATATATTATATATATATATATTATATATATATATATTATATATATATATATATTTTATTAAATATGACCGAAAAAGTAAGATTAATAATTCTAACACGAATTTTCTCAATCTTTCGTACATTATGCTTCACTGTTGGAGGTAAATCAAAAATCACTTCTCCAAAATTCATTTTTTATTTCTAGTCTGACGCGACACGGGCGCGTTTCGTAAAACTTATTACATTTTCAAAGACTTCACAAATACACAACTGATTAGAACTTGCAGTCTACACAAAGGAAACAAACATAGGAATGTGCCTAAATGCCAACAGCGACTGCCCCGACAGGTACAAGAGGAGTGTTGTTAACGCATACGTCGACCGTGCTCTCAGCCACAGCTCAGAATGGAAGCAAGTCGACGAAGAACTCTGTAGGGTAAGGCAGGTTCTAGTCAATAACGGCTTCTCCAATGGTTTCATCGAAGACATCATAAGAAGGAAAGTGAAAAGCCATGCAACCTCCGAAGAGACAACTAACACAACACCTATACCCCCTATTAGACTATTTTACAGGAACTTCTTTTCCACAGCTCATAAAACAGAGGAAAGGGTCCTGAAAGATATTGTTAATAGAAACGTTATCCCTACAGACAAAAATCAGAGGATACAACTGACGATTTACTATAAAACCAGAAAAACGGCCAGCCTACTCATGAGAAACTCTCCAGACACGAAACAGAACGCTTTAAAAGAGACTAACGTCGTCTATGCCTTCAAATGCCCACTTGGGGACTGTAAGCTCCAAAAAACCCAGTATATAGGCAAGACAACAACATCTCTTTCTAGGCGTTTAACGATGCATAAACAACAGGGCTCCATTAAGGAACATATAATCTCTTCCCATAACCAAACCATCGCCAGAGAAATCCTAGTAAACAACACAGAAATCATCGATAGATACAGCGATAGCAGGCGGCTCGACGTTTGCGAGGCACTACACATCAAGAAGTCAACACCAGCAATCAACAGCCAATTATTGCACAACTATATTCTACCCACCTCAAGACTCCGCTCCAATATAGAAGCATCAAGAAATATGGACCAATAGGCTTTCTACAAACACTTCTATTCAATATCCATTGTTTCGTGTTCTGTCTTGTGTTGATACTTTTAATACCCTATTAATATCCTCTAATGCCACATCATCCTTCCCACCTTACTCAAATGTAATGCCACATCACCCTTCCCACCTCACTCAAATGTAGATATAAAATCAGGGAAAGCAAGTTCTAATCAGTTGTGTATTTGTGAAGTCTTTGAAAATGTAATAAGTTTTACGAAACGCGCCCGTGTCGCGTCAGACTAGAAATAAAAAATGAATTTTGGAGAAGTGATTTTTGATTTACCTCCAACAGTGAAGCATAATGTACGAAAGATTGAGAAAATTCGTGTTAGAATTATTAATCTTACTTTTTCGGTCATATTTAATAAAATATGTCTACAGGAAAGACTGCTACCAAAATATACTAATATATATATATATATATATATATATATATATATATATATATATATATATATATATATATATATATATATATATATATATATATATATATATATATACATATTAGTATATTTTGGTAGCAGTCTTTCCTGTAGACATATATTATTAAATATGACCGAAAAAGTAAGATTAATAATTCTAACACGAATTTTCTCAATCTTTCGTACATTACGCTTCACTGTTGGAGGTAAATCAAAAATCACTTCTCCAAAATTCATTTTTATTTCTAGTCTGACGCGACACGGGCACGTTTCGAAAAACTTATTACATTTTCAAAGACTTCACAAATACACAACTGATTAGAACTTACGTCTCTCTGATATTATATCTACATTTGAGTGAGGTGGGAAGGGTGATGTGGCATTAACACAATACAGAACAGGAGGGGATATTAATAGGGTATTAAAAGTATCAACACAAGACAGAACAGAAACAATGGGTATTGAATAGAAGTGTTTGTAGAAAGCCTATTGGTCCATATTTCTTGATGCTTCTATATTGGAGCGGAGTCTTGAGGTGGGTAGAATATAGTTGTGCAATAATTGGCTGTTGATTGCTGGTGTTGACTTCTTGATGTGTAGTGCCTCGCAAACGTCAAGCCGCCTGCTATCGCTGTATCTATCGATGATTTCTGTGTTGTTTACTAGGATTTCTCTGGCGATGGTTTGGTTATGGGAAGAGATTATATGTTCCTTAATGGAGCCCTGTTGCTTATGCATCGTTAAACGCCTAGAAAGAGATGTTGTTGTCTTGCCAATATATACTGGGTTTTTTGGAGCTTACAGTCCCCAAGTGGGCATTTGAAGGCATAGACGACGTTAGTCTCTTTTAAAGCGTTCTGTTTTGTGTCTGGAGAGTTTCTCATGAGTAGGCTGGCCGTTTTTCTGGTTTTATAGTAAATCGTCAGTTGTATCCTCTGATTTTTGTCTGTAGGGATAACGTTTCTATTAACAATATCTTTCAGGACCCTTTCCTCCGTTTTATGAGCTGTGGAAAAGAAGTTCCTGTAAAATAGTCTAATAGGGGGTATAGGTGTTGTGTTAGTTGTCTCTTCAGAGGTTGCATGGCTTTTCACTTTCCTTCTTATGATGTCTTCGATGAAACCATTGGAGAAGCCGTTATTGACTAGGAATACTTTTTCGGTCATATTTAATAATATATACATATATATATATATATATATATATATTATATATATATATATATATATATATATATATATATATATATATATACATATAATATACATATATATTATACATATATATATATACATATATATATATATATATATATATATATATATATATATAATATATATATATATATAATATATATATACATATATATATATATACATATATATATATATATATATATATATATATATATATATATATATATAATATATTATATAATATATATAATATATATATATATGTCGTACCTAGTAGCCAGAACGCACTTCTCAGCCAACTATGCAAGGCCCAATTTGCCTAATAAGCCAACTTTTCATGAATTAACTGTTTTTCGACTACCTAACCTACCTAACCTAACCTAACTTTTTCGGCTACCTAACCTAACCTAACCAATAAAGATAGGCTAGGTTAGGTTAGGTAGGGTTAGTTAGGTTTGGTCATATATCTACGTTAATTTTAACTCCAATAAAAAAAAATTGACTTCATACATAATGAAATGGGTATCTTTATCATTTCATAAGAAAAAAATTAGAGAAAATATATTAATTCAGGAAAACTTGGCTTATTAGGCAAATCGGGCCTTGCATAGTAGGCTGAGAAGTGCGTTCTGGCTATTAGGTACGACATATATATATATATATATATTATATATATATATATATATAATATATATATATATATATATATATATATATATATATATATATATATATGTATATATATATATATATATATATTGTGGGAACCGACCTGTGAGATTTATATTTATTTAATTTATATGAATTTATATTTACGTTAACTTATATACTTCGATAGCAATTTGTATAATGATAAGTGGACTGTATTTCTGCAATAATCTCAATCTCACAAATCGATCCTCTACACATTAGGGGGGTTTATTAAATTAATATATATGCAGCCAATCAAACTACAGTAACTACATACATTGAAAAGGTTCCTTATCTTATAGTACAGCTGGTTAGTCCACCAGGTATAACTAGGGTGTAGACACCAAATTATCCTCTTTGAGGTAGCTTCCATCACCCAGTAACTGGTGCACAAAATCTTGCTTCCTCGTTTTGACCTGTTAAAAGGGCGCTAGCTGTAAAGCCAGATACCTATATATGACAAGCTATATCAGAGAAAATACTGTACATGGAACATTGAAGACCTGGCTTAATTACCTTTAGTTTGAGGCTATGTCGTGCTCTAACCGGGTCACCCTATATAATGACATTAATGGCCACTAATGATAGATAATGGGGTTCGGAAAGAACACTTAACTTGATTTGTAGACAGCGTGTTGATAATGGTACACTTCTGGTTTCCATAACACTACGTCCAAGTAAATTAACAGGAGCCGAATTTGCTCCCGTGTGAGCCTCTGGTCTAGTCTCAACAATGGCTGCGTCTAACACTCCATACTATTGACGCCTGGCCGACATTGTCCAGATATGATAGGAGCCGAATTTGCTCCACGCGTCTCGGATGTGACACAACAATGGCAACCCTCCTTCCTCACTGACGCCTGGCTTACATTGTCCACATGACAGAAAGTGATAGAAGGGTCACATTTACTCTACTTTAATATTGATAATTAAGTTAATTTATATGAGATGTTTTATGATGGTAAAGTCCAAAGACTAATGTATTTAAGAATAATTCCCACCATAATAGGTGGTGAATTATAATAGTGTGTGGTGATGATATCCCGTTTTCTTTAAACGGTAATTCCACTACAAGTTACGTTTTCTATGGTTAACTTGTTTATACAACACAGCTATTATCTGTATGATGATTAAATGGTGTCGGATTTTCCGACATAATTCCCCAGGGGCTGCTCACGGGTCGAAGTCCTAATTAGAACAGACGAACACCGATACTCCTCCTTCGAATTACTAGATTAATTTGATGTTAGTAGTTAGTAATCACACATTTGTGTGTCTGTTCGTACTGGACGGATGTCCCGTACTAGAGTTGCAGGGGTTAGAAGTCTAATGCGATTTCATTTCCCTGTTAACTCTTGAAAGGCTAATATTCAAGCCTTATTACATATTATTTAACCCAGAAGACTGGATGTGATCAAGTACTAAGTCAAGTATGATTCAGGGACTGCAGTGAGATCAGTGACATTAGATATAACTTGAAGTTTCTTCAGGTAACTGGTCACTGATATATAAACACTGAGGCCCATGGAATACATCTTGATTAAATAATAAATGTATCAAATCAGTCATCAGATTTATTGGGGTTTAATTTAGTCAATTGATTCAGAAGATTGAATAGCTCATCATTAAAGTAAAGTATGGTTCTGAGACTGCAGTGGGTTCAGTGACATTGGTCGCAGTGACTTGTAGCTGGCTTAGGCTACTGTTCACTGATTTGCCACTGAGGCCTCATGAACTCATCTTCAGCTTTAAATGATGATACTAACATCAACCTCTGTTACTATAGTCAGCTGTAATCTCCTTAGTATAATGCTACTGGAGAAATATAATCAGCTGACAAATTTAGATTTCTACTGGTATTGTTTATCTGCAGGCATAGGTCTCCTCAGGCTTGATACTGGGCCTGAGAGTAATTTACCTCCTGCAGAGTTTAACATGGTTATACCCTGATATTTAGTAGGGCTACCGATGAATCGATGGCAATAGTCTGTCCCTACAAGGAGACCGAAGTCGGTGAGGTGATCAGACTTAATATTATCTGCCAATTTTATTCCTCTATTTCTCAGGAATTTGGCTGTTGCTCTCAGACCTTGAACTTGTAGGTCTACTGGTATTTTGTCCACCACAATGGCTTGCACTCGACAGACATACCTGCCTAAACGTACTGATGGTTGTACCACCTGGTAGACTTGAGGTCCTGCATCTGTTACAAACCCTGAGATGTTGAATGACGTCTGGGCTACAGGCCTTAATTGTAGTTCATCTGCCAACTTTTTAGTGACAAATGTTCTCTGGGATCCTTGGTCAAACAACCCACGGGTATGGACCTTGGCCCTCTTATTCAGGATGGTAATTTGGGCAGTAGGCAAAGTCGTATTACCTTTAGACTTTGCCGATTGGACACTGTTTGTTTGTTGCACCTTGCAGTACTGTACTGTGGTGGGAATGCTATCTTCCACCTTGGGGTTTGGAGACGTTGTTTTGGTGTCTCTGCACAATGCTGCATGGTGCTGACCTTTGTTACACCTATTACAGGTGTGTAATTGGGTATCACAGTCGTTGATGTTATGTTTCCTGAGGCACCTCGTGCAATGTTGCAAATCTTTGAGTCGCTCAACACGGGCGTCACTATCAGGATAATTAGAGCAGTGGTACATTGAATGTTTCTCATTGCAGAACAAACATGTTCCATAGCTTCCAGTACCCTTTGGTGTCACGTTCTTGGGTGACACAGTAACTATAGGCTTGGAGGGTCCCACTGCATATACGCCCACACTGCCACTGTTCCACTTTGGTGTTGAATTATATTGTCTAGATTGATTTGGAGTACCTTTGGTACTCTGTGGTTTACTATTATTGGTTTCTGAGGGTTTACTTGGTGGTTTTAATTTGTCATGTGTTCGTAATTGATGAACTACTGACTTTAAACCTTCAGATATTTCATTCATGGATAAGATGCTTTTATTGTAATGAGCACTCATTTGTCTCAATATGTCCCTAGGTATTTTCTCCTGGACAATTATTTTTAGGACACACTCAGCCCCTGTTTGTATCTGCTGTCAGGCTGAGGGCATTGATCAATGATTCTACCTCCAGCTTGAAGACTTGGAGTGAATCAGCTGAAGCCTCCGGTGGGGGTAAATGCAACAGCTCATGAACTAAATGTGATGTTCTTACTTCTGGATCAGCATAATTATCCTTGAGGAGTTTTACTGCCAGATCATAGCCGTCATTAGTTAATCTCAGATGGGATACTACTGTTTTAGCCTCACCTGATAATTGACCTTGCAAATAAGAGAATTTACTACTCTTTGGTAAAGATTGTTTTGAGTCTACAAGGTCAACGAATTTGTTCCAAAATTCGTCCCAATCTTCCTCATCTTTTCCTGAGAAAGTGGGTAAATTAATTGGAGGGAGTCGAGCTTCTGCTTGACTCGTATTAGATGCAACTGTTGTTGTTGTTGCTGTTGCCTTGTTCTGGGCAATTAATTTGACATAAGGCTGTAACGTGGCCTGAGTGTGATCTTCATAATTCGCTAGATCAACCATAATGTCGTCTATTTCTGTTTCTGATAAATTGGTGTTGGCAAGTTCAGCCACATATGTTGCTATTTGGCATTTGATTTGCTCAAATTTACCTGCAGCTGCTTGATAATAGCTTTCCAGGTCAGCATAATCAACTTGAGATTGTTGTGACAAATCTTCACATTTCTTGATCTGTCTTGTTAAGTGGCCTTTAAGACCTGCAAGGGTTCTTTTCATTCTCCCTGCATTATCCATACTGGCTCGTTGGTGAAGCCTTGTGGGACTTGTACTTGGGCTGCTCATAATACTGAACAAGCTCTAATGGTAGCCTAGGGTAAAATGCACTCACTAGGCAATAATCCTACCTCTACTAGAGGTTAGCACTTAAAATTAATACACATTATATATATACAATCATACACACTAATGATTTGAGTGATAAACCAGTGTCACTGGAAGTACCTTTAGGTTAGCTCTTCTATATCACCCTAAGATGGTATTGACACTAATTAATCACTCAAAGGGGTAATGATCATAAGTAAATTATTATATATACAACTCAACTCGAGTTGATAAAAATTACACCCAAAATAGGGTCTGGACCATTCATTAATGGTGTTAGGTTGTTGAATATAGTAAAACTGACTATGGTAATAATGGGACTAGGATGAACGATAATAGTTCAACTAGTCAGTGTTAATATCCTACCCTGTTGTGGGTTGGCAATTAGTAAATAATATACTGTGATCACTAGTGCAATTTATATTAAATAATTCTCTATTTTGAAGAAATAATATACACAATTATTGATAATAGCCTCTTAATTAGCCTCTATGAAACTTCTAATATTATCTAGAAGTATTAAATATTATTAGTGACCTCGCGAAATAAACTCCACAAAATTCGTGGATAATCTCTCGCGAAATTTAACACCACAAAATCCGTGAACAATCTTGCGAGGACACAGCCTCTAATTTGGCTGGCTTCTATATTAGCGCTGTCATTTCACAGAATAACACTCCACCACATCTGTGGGTGTGCATGAAACCGCTGACGAAGCTGATCTGAACTGAGCGGGGCTCGTGAACTCGCACGAGTCAACGCCGCCGTCATTGACTGCTGGCTTTGTTTAAATCACACTGCACTTGTATATTTAATGAATCCACTGGTTAACTGGTTCATCCGGTACTAAGATGACCAAATGTGGGTTCAAAGGACCAAATATTCCGGTTCTGAAGGTCCAAATAATGTGGGAACCGACCTGTGAGATTTATATTTATTTAATTTATATGAATTTATATTTACGTTAATTTATATACTTCGATAGCAATTTGTATAATGATAAGTGGACTGTATTTCTGCAATAATCTCAATCTCACAAATCGATCCTCTACACATTAGGGGGGTTTATTAAATTAATATATATGCAGCCAATCAAACTACAGTAACTACATACATTGAAAAGGTTCCTTATCTTATAGTACAGCAGGTTAGTCCACCAGGTATAACTAGGGTGTAGACACCAAATTATCCTCTTTGAGGTAGCTTCCATCACCCAGTAACTGGTGCACAAAATCTTGCTTCCTCGTTTTGACCTGTTAAAAGGGCGCTAGCTGTAAAGCCAGATACCTATATATGACAAGCTATATCAGAGAAAATACTGTACATGGAACATTGAAGACCTGGCTTAATTACCTTTA
>NC_091222.1:7199886-7217386 GCF_040958095.1 Procambarus clarkii
GCCACCCGAGAGGACCTATATCCAAAATGGTCTGCCACTAGCTGCAGCTGAGCCTTGGTGCACTCTTCCAGCACCTGTTCGTCCCTTGAGTTAATAAAATTTTTCACTCTGTCATCCTCCATCTCTAGGCTATTGAGTAACCGTATACAGGGAATACACTAGCGAGCAGTGTAAACCGAGACTAATATCGATTTTAGTACATTCGTCCTGCACATGCAATCCCTGGCCACTCTTGTCCGATGATCCTGGCAAGGTCACCACTGTCAAGGTTCACCTCCTTCCTACCTGTGGTTGGGGTTGCTACCACGGGTCTTAGCCCCTCAGTTCCTGGTACCACTATTCGCCCCGGGGCTCCCCCGTCTGCCATGGGCTGGCTTAATACACCCATAGTGAGTGGGGAGGTTCAAGCCTCCAATAACTCACCTGAACCTGCCCGTCCTGACACTGGGAGACTCTCTCTCTCTTGATATCTGGTCTGCTCAGGTCGCCAGCTGGGTGTTTATACTCGTGTCCCAGCAACACGTCAGTGGTCTCATTAATTATCTTAATTAAGGATGCAATATCATGTGCAGTGCAAGGTGTCATAAAATGGTCTCACTCAAAATAGTCCTAGAGAATGGAGGCTCACTTAAACTCGTCAGTTAGTTTAAAAATTTACTGAAGAAAATATATATAATATATATATATATATATATATATATATATATATATATATATATATATATATATATATATATATATATAATATATATATATATATATATATATATATATATATGTCGTACCTAGTAGCCAGAACTCACTTCTCAGCCTACTATTCAAGGCCCGATTTGCCTAGTAAGCCAAGTTTTCCTGAATTAATATATTACTATAATTTTTTTCTTATGAAATGATATAGCAACCCTTTTCTCTATGTATGAGGTCAATTTTATTTTATTGGAGTTAAAATTAACGTAGATATATGACCGAACCTAACCAACCCTACCTAACCTAACCTAACCTATATTATAGGTAAGGTTAGGTTAGGTAGCCAAAAAAGCTAGGTTAGTTAGGTTAGGTAGGTTAGGTAGACGAAAAAATTAATTCATGAAAACTTGGCTTATTAGGCAAATCGGGCCTTGAATAGTAGGCTGAGAAGTGCGTTCTGGCTATTAGGTACGACATATATATATATAATATATATATATATATATATATATATGTCGTACCTAGTAGCCAGAACGCACTTCTCAGCCTACTATGCAAGGCCTGATTTGCCTAATAAGCCAAGTTTTCATGAATTAATTGTTTTTCGACTACCTAACCTACCTAACCTAACCTAACCTAACTTTTTCGGCTACCTAACCCAACCTAACCTATAAAGATAGGTTAGGTTAGGTTAGGTAGGGTTGGTTAGGTTCGGTCATATATCTACATTAATTTTAACTCCAATAAAAAAAAATTGACCTCATACATAATGAAATGGGTAGCTTTATCATTTCATAAGAAAAAAATTAGAGAAAATATATTAATTCAGGAAAACTTGGCATATTAGGCAAATCGGGCCTTGCATAGTAGGCCAAAAAGTGCGTTCTGGCTACTAGGTACGACATATATATATATATATATATATATATATATATATATATATATATACATATGTCGTACCTAATAGCCAGAACGCACTTCTCAGCCTACTATTCAAGGCCCGATTTGCCTAATAAGCCAAGTTTTCATGAATTAATGTTTTTTCGTCTACCTAACCTACCTAACCTAACCTAACCTAGCTTTTTTGGCTACCTAACCTAACCTTACCTATAAATATAGGTTAGGTTAGGTTAGGTAGGGTTGGTTAGGTTCGGTCATATATCTACGTTAATTTTAACTCCAATAACATAAAATTGACCTCATACATAGAGAAAAGGGTTGCTTTATCATTTCATAAGAAAAAAAATATAGTAAATATATTAATTCAGGAAAACTTGGCTTATTAGGCAAATCGGGCCTTGAATAGTAGGCTGAGAAGTGAGTTCTGGCTACTAGGTACGACATATATATATATATATATAATTATAGCAGCCTTCTCAGCCTACTATGCAAGGCCCGATTTGCCTAATAAGCCAAGTTTTCATGAAATAATTGTTTTTCGACAACCTAACCTACCTAATCTAACCTAACCTAACTTTTCGGCTACCTAACCTAACCTAACCTATAAAGATAGGTTAGGTTAGGTTAGGTAGGGTTGGTTAGGTTCAGTCATATATCTACGTTAATTTTAATTCCAATAAAAAAAATTGACCTCATACATAATGAAATGGGTAGCTTTATCATTTCATAAGAAAAAATTTGAGAAAATATATTAATTCAGGGAAACTTGGTTTATTAGGCAAATCGGGCCTTGCATAGTAGGCTGAGAAGTGCGTTCTGGCTACTAGTACGACATATATATATATAATATATATATATATATATATATATATATATATATATATATATATATATATATATATGTCGTACCTAATAGCCAGAACGCACTTCTCAGCCTACTATTCAAGGCCCGATTTGCCTAATAAGCCAAGTTTTCATGAATTAATGTTTTTTCGTCTACCTAACCTACCTAACCTAACCTAACCTAGTTTTTTTTGGCTACCTAACCTAACCTTACCTATAAATATAGGTTAGGTTAGGTTAGGTAGGGTTGGTTAGGTTCTGTCATATATCTACGTTAATTTTAACTGCAATAAAAAAAAATTGACCTCATACATAGAGAAAAGGGTTGCTTTATCATTTCATAAGAAAAAAATTATAGTAAATATATTAATTCAAGAAAACTTGCTTATTAGGCAAATTGGGCCTTGAATAGTAGGCTGAGAAGTGAGTTCTGGCTACTAGGTACGACAATATATATATATATATTATATATATAATATACGTGCGAACAAGCATGAACGGTCTTCAGGCATATATGCAACTTAGTATATATATATATATAATATTATTAAATATGACCGAAAAAGTAAGATTAATAATTCTAACACGAATTTTCTCAATCTTTCGTACATTACGCTTCACTGTTGGAGGTAAATCAAAAATCAATTCTCCAAAATTCATTTTTATTTCTAGTCTGACGCGACACGGGCGCGTTTCGTAAAAATTATTACATTTTCACAAGACTTTAGTTCACAAATACACAACTGAATAGAACTTACGTATCTCCGATTTTATATCTACATTTGAGTGAGGTGGAAGGGGTGATGTGGCATTAACACAAGACAGAACAAAATGTGGTATTAATAGGGTATTAATTTCATCAACACAAGACAGAACAAGGGTATTAATAGGGTATTAATTTCATCAACACAAGACAGAACACGAAACAATGGATATTGAATAGAAGTGTTTGTAGAAAGCCTATTGGTCCATATTTCTTGATGCTTCTATATTGGAGCGGAGTCTTGAGGTGGGTAGAATATAGTTGTGCAATAATTGGCTGTTGATTGCTGGTGTTGACTTCTTGATGTGTAGTGCCTCGCAAACGTCAAGCCGCCTGCTATCGCTGTATCTATCGATGATTTCTGTGTTGTTTACTAGGATTTCTCTGGCGATGGTTTGGTTGTGGGAAGAGATTATATGTTCCTTAATGGAGCCCTGTTGCTTATGCATCGTTAAACGCCAGAAAGAGATGTTGTTGTTTGCCTATATACTGGGTTTTTTGGAGCTTACAGTCCCCAAGTGGGCATTTGAACATAGACGACGTTAGTCTCTTTTAAAGCGTTCTGTTTGTGTCTGGAGAGTTTCTCATGAGTAGGCTGGCCGTTTTTCTGGTTTTATAGTAAATCGTCAGTTGTATCCTCTGATTTTTGTCTGTAGGGATAAGTTTCTATTAACAATATCTTTCAGGACCCTTTCCTCCGTTTTATGAGCTGTGGAAAAGAATTTCCTGTAAAATAGTCTAATAGGGGGTATAGGTGTTGTGTTAGTTGTCTCTTCAGAGGTTGCATGGCTTTTCACTTTCCTTCTTATGATGTCTTCTACGAAACCATTGGAGAAGCCGTTATTGACAGGACCTGCCTTACCCTACAGAGTTCTTCGTCGACTTGCTTCCATTCTGAGCTGTGGCTGAGAGCACGGTCGACATATGCGTTAACAACACTCCTCTTGTACCTGTCTGGGCAGTCGCTGTTGGCATTTAGGCACATTCCTATGTTTGTTTCCTTAGTGTAGACGCAGTGTGGAAACCTCCGCCCTTTTCCATGACTGTTACATCTAGAAAGGGCAGCTTCCCATCCTTTTCCATCTCGTAAGTGAAACGCAGCACGGAACTCTGCTCAAATGCCTCCTTCAGCTCCTGCAGATGTCTGATATCAGGTACCTGTGTAAAAATGTCGTCAACATACCTGCAGTATATGGCCGGTTTCTAGTGTCCTGTTTGCAAACTTCTACATGGGTACCATCGAGCAAAAAGTCTTAGTCGACATGAACTTGAAACCGGCCATATACTGCAGGTATGTTGACGACATTTTTACACAGGTACCTGATTCAGACATCTGCAGGAGCTGAAGGAGGCATTTGAGCAGAGTTCCGTGCTGCGTTTCACTTACAATGGAAAAGGATGGGAAGCTGCCCTTTCTAGATGTAACAGTCATGGAAAAGGGCGGAGGTTTCCACACTGCAGTCTACACTAAGGAAACAAACATAGGAATGTGCCTAAATGCCAACAGCGACTGCCCAGACAGGTACAAGAGGAGTGTTGTTAACGCATGTGTCGACCGTGCTCTCAGCCACAGCTCAGAATGGAAGCAAGTCGACGAAGAACTCTGTAGGGTAAGGCAGGTCCTAGTCAATAACGACTTCTCCAATGGTTTCGTCGAAGACATCATAAGAAGGAAAGTGAAAAGCCATGCAACCTCTGAAGAGACAACTAACACAACACCTATACCCCCTATTAGACTATTTTACAGGAACTTCTTTTCCACAGCTCATAAAACGGAGGAAAGGGTCCTGAAAGATATTGTTAATAGAAACGTTATCCCTACAGACAAAAATCAGAGGATACAACTGACGATTTACTATAAAACCAGAAAAACGGCCAGCCTACTCATGAGAAACTCTCCAGACACAAAACAGAACGCTTTAAAAGAGACTAACGTCGTCTATGCCTTCAAATGCCCACTTGGGGACTGTAAGCTCCAAAAAACCCAGTATATAGGCAAAACAACAACATCTCTTTCTAGGCGTTTAACGATGCATAAGCAACAGGGCTCCATTAAGGAACATATAATCTCTTCCCACAACCAAACCATCGCCAGAAAAATCCTAGTAAACAACACAGAAATCATCGATAGATACAGCGATAGCAGGCGGCTTGACGTTTGCGAGGCACTACACATCAAGAAGTCAACACCAGCAATCAACAGCCAATTATTGCACAACTATATTCTACCCACCTCAAGACTCCGCTCCAATATAGAAGCATCAAGAAATATGGACCAATAGGCTTTCTACAAACACTTCTATTCAATATCCATTGTTTCGTGTTCTGTCTTGTGTTGATGAAATTAATACCCTATTAATACCCTTGTTCTGTCTTGTGTTGATGAAATTAATACCCTATTAATACCACATTTTGTTCTGTCTTATGTTAATGCCACATCACCCCTTCCACCTCACTCAAATGTAGATATAAAATCGGAGATACGTAAGTTCTATTCAGTTGTGTATTTGTGAACTAAAGTCTGTGAAAATGTAATAAGTTTTACGAAACGCGCCCGTGTCGCGTCAGACTAGAAATAAAAATGAATTTTGGAGAATTGATTTTTTATTTACCTCCAACAGTGAAGCGTAATGTACGAAAGATTGAGAAAATTCGTGTTAGAATTATTAATCTTACTTTTTCGGTCATATTTAATAATATATATATATATATATAACTAAGTTGCATATATGCCTGAAGACCGTTCATGCTTGTTCGCACGTATATTATATATATATATATATATATATATATGTCGTACCTAGTAGCCAGAACTCACTTCTCAGCCTACTATTCAAGGCCCAATTTGCCTAATAAGCCAAGTTTTCTTGAATTAATATATTTACTATAATTTTTTTCTTATGAAATGATAAAGCAACCCTTTTCTCTATGTATGAGGTCAATTTTTTTTTATTGCAGTTAAAATTAACGTAGATATATGACAGAACCTAACCAACCCTACCTAACCTAACCTAACCTATATTTATAGGTAAGGTTAGGTTAGGTAGCCAAAAAAAACTAGGTTAGGTTAGGTTAGGTAGGTTAGGTAGACGAAAAAACATTAATTCATGAAAACTTGGCTTATTAGGCAAATCGGCCTTGAATAGTAGGCTGAGAAGTGCGTTCTGGCTATTAGGTACGACATATATATATATATATATATATATATATATATATATATATATATATATATATATATATATATATATGTCGTACCTAGTAGCCAGAACGCACTTCTCAGCCTACTATGCAAGGCCCGATTTGCCTAATAAACCAAGTTTCCCTGAATTAATATATTTTCTCAAATTTTTTCTTATGAAATGATAAAGCTACCCATTTCATTATGTATGAGGTCAATTTTTTTTATTGGAATTAAAATTAACGTAGATATATGACTGAACCTAACCAACCCTACCTAACCTAACCTAACCTATCTTTATAGGTTAGGTTAGGTTAGGTAGCCGAAAAAGTTAGGTTAGGTTAGATTAGGTAGGTTAGGTTGTCGAAAAACAATTATTTCATGAAAACTTGGCTTATTAGGCAAATCGGGCCTTGCATAGTAGGCTGAGAAGTGCTGCTATAATATATATATATATATATATGTCGTACCTAGTAGCCAGAACTCACTTCTCAGCCTACTATTCAAGGCCCGATTTGCCTAATAAGCCAAGTTTTCCTGAATTAATATATTTACTATATTTTTTTTCTTATGAAATGATAAAGCAACCCTTTTCTCTATGTATGAGGTCAATTTTATGTTATTGGAGTTAAAATTAACGTAGATATATGACCGAACCTAACCAACCCTACCTAACCTAACCTAACCTATATTTATAGGTAAGGTTAGGTTAGGTAGCCAAAAAAAGCTAGGTTAGGTTAGGTTAGGTAGGTTAGGTAGACGAAAAAACATTAATTCATGAAAACTTGGCTTATTAGGCAAATCGGGCCTTGAATAGTAGGCTGAGAAGTGCGTTCTGGCTATTAGGTACGACATATGTATATATATATATATATATATATATATATATATATATATATATATGTCGTACCTAGTAGCCAGAACGCACTTTTTGGCCTACTATGCAAGGCCCGATTTGCCTAATATGCCAAGTTTTCCTGAATTAATATATTTTCTCTAATTTTTTTCTTATGAAATGATAAAGCTACCCATTTCATTATGTATGAGGTCAATTTTTTTTTATTGGAGTTAAAATTAATGTAGATATATGACCGAACCTAACCAACCCTACCTAACCTAACCTAACCTATCTTTATAGGTTAGGTTGGGTTAGGTAGCCGAAAAAGTTAGGTTAGGTTAGGTTAGGTAGGTTAGGTAGTCGAAAAACAATTAATTCATGAAAACTTGGCTTATTAGGCAAATCAGGCCTTGCATAGTAGGCTGAGAAGTGCGTTCTGGCTACTAGGTACGACATATATATATATATATATATATATATATATATATATATGTCGTACCTAATAGCCAGAACGCACTTCTCAGCCTACTATTCAAGGCCCGATTTGCCTAATAAGCCAAGTTTTCATGAATTAATGTTTTTTCGTCTACCTAACCTACCTAACCTAACCTAACCTAGCTTTTTTTGGCTACCTAACCTAACCTTACCTATAAATATAGGTTAGGTTAGGTTAGGTAGGGTTGGTTAGGTTCGGTCATATATCTACGTTAATTTTAACTCCAATAAAATAAAATTGACCTCATACATAGAGAAAAGGGTTGCTATATCATTTCATAAGAAAAAAATTATAGTAAATATATTAATTCAGGAAAACTTGGCTTACTAGGCAAATCGGGCCTTGAATAGTAGGCTGAGAAGTGAGTTCTGGCTACTAGGTACGACATATATATATATATATATATATATATATATATATATATAATATATATATATATATTATATATTAATATATATATAGATATATATATATATATATATTATATATTATATATTTTCTTCAGTAAATTTTTAAACTAACTGACGAGTTTAAGTGAGCCTCCATTCTCTAGGACTATTTTTGAGTGAGACCATTTTATGACACCTTGCACTGCACATGATATTGCATCCTTAATTAAGATAATTAATGAGACCACTGACGTGTTGCTGGGACACGAGTATAAACACCCAGCTGGCGACCTGAGCAGACCAGATATCAAGAGAGAGAGAGTCTCCCAGTGTCAGGACGGGCAGGTTCAGGTGAGTTATTGGAGGCTTGAACCTCCCCACTCACTATGGGTGTATTAAGCCAGCCCATGGCAGACTGGGGGAGCCCCGGGGCGAATAGTGGTACCAGGAACTGAGGGGCTAAGACCCGTGGTAGCAACCCCAACCACAGGTAGGAAGGAGGTGAACCTTGACAGTGGTGACCTTGCCAGGATCATCGGACAAGAGTGGCCAGGGATTGCATGTGCAGTGACGAATGTACTAAAATCGATATTAGTCTCGGTTTACACTGCTCGCTAGTGTATTCCCTGTATACGGTTACTCAATAGCCTAGAGATGGAGGATGACAGAGTGAAAAATTTTATTAACTCAAGGGACGAACAGGTGCTGGAAGAGTGCACCAAGGCTCAGCTGCAGCTAGTGGCAGACCATTTTGGATATAGGTCCTCTCGGGTGCGGAGTGTCAGATTGAGATCATGGCTCAGCTCAAGGCCAGAGAGGAGGCTTCCAGGGAAGGACCGCCCCAAGTACCTGCCAGTGTTGGTGGGAACCGGAGCGACGAAGGCAGCAGTAGGGGATCCAGCAGTAGTAGCAGGAGAAGCGTAAAGCTGGAGATAATGAAAATGCAGCTTGAAGCTCAGCTGAAGCGTGAGGAGAGCGAAGTTCAGCTGAAGCGAGAGGAGCGTGAAGCCCAACTGGAGCGAGAGGATTGTGAGCACGAAACCCAGCTGAAGCGGGAGGAGCGCGAAACCCAGCTGAAGCAGGAGGAGCGCGAAGCCCAACTGCAACGAGAGGAAGGAGAAAGACAACTGCGACGGGAGGAAATAAAAGCGAAGAAGGAGGTCGGGTGGAGCGCAGGGCTGCCCTCCGTGTCTGCTCGGCGGGATGACCCCAAGGTCCGGGAGTGCGACTTACCCCACCTTTGACCCTCTTGAGTTCGAACCTTTCTTCGACCATTTTGAGAGGATAGCGACATTGAAGGAATGGCCGGAAGAGAATTGGGCTGCGTTAGTGCAGAGTAGGTTGACTGGCGAGGCCAGGGAAGCTTATAACATGTTGATCCTTGAGGAGTGCGCCGATTATGACACGATCAAGAAAGCTGTGCTTCACTCGTATCGACTAACCCCGGAGGTTTACAGGAAACGCTTCCGTGAGTGCACAAGAGCTTCCGGAAGGACGTATGCTGAAACTGCTCGGGACATGGAGCGCAGGTTCCTGCGGTGGCTGATGGCCGAAGAAGTGGAGACGATGGAGGAGCTGAAGCAGTTGATGGTGACGAAAAGATTCATGTCGATGCTCCATCCAGAGCTAAGGGTGAGGATCAAGGAGGCAGATAACAGAGAACTTAAGGCTGCTGCAGACAGAGCTGACCTGCTGTAAGAGGCACTACATCTCGGGAAGGAGGGACCGCCCAGGCACTCGCCTTACCCAAGGTTTGGGGGGAACGTGAAGAGTTCTGGAGGAGCGAAGACGGGTGGAGACTCTCCCAAGGGTAGTGTACCCAGGGAGGTAAACTGGACCAGGAGTTCAGGGGAACCGGTGAGGAGACCCCGAGGGGTAACGCCGGGACTGGTGCTGGAGCGAGGAACGCTGCCAGGGAGACGACGGCCGGGGGCGCGAGGAGGAGCCAGGGGACGGCGGTTTCCGGGAGCGTTGCCCGAGTGACAGGTGGAGAGTCCCCTCCCAGGAGAGTCAGGTGTTTTAATTGTGGTGGGCGCAGACACTTTGCACGTGAGCGTGGTCGCCTCAGGCAACACGGAAATGTGGCACTGGTGAGAATGGACGACCAAGGAGCCAAGAATGTTTTGAGCAGATCTCCACTAGAATCTGAGGGGGTTGAGCTTTGGTTCTTTGGTCTCGCCTATCAACCGTCAATCAACTGGTGTACAGGTTCCTGAGCCTATTGGGCTCTATCATATCTACATTTGAAACTGTGTATGGAGTCAGCCTCCATCACATTACTGCCTAATGCATTCCATCCGTTAACTACTCTGACACTGAAAAAGCTCCTTTTGAACTTTTGAAAGGTGGTGAATGACTGAAGTGGATGAATGGCCATAACAAGACATTAATAAGCTAAACCCCAATATCATCTCATGATAACCTCAAGATAAAATGATGTCTGCTACATATATCTCTAACACACACACACACACACATTCCCCAGGAAGCAGCAGCTCGTAGCAGCTGTCTAACTCCCAGGTACCTATTTACTGCTAGGTGAACAGGTGCATCAGGGTGAAAGAAACTCCGATCATTTGTTTCCGCCTCCGCCAGGAGTCGAACCCAGGCCATTCGGATTGTGTGTGTACTAACCTAGTTGTACTCACCTAGTTGTGTTTTTGTGGGGGTTGAGCTTTGCTCTTTCGGCCCGCCTCTCAACTGTCAATCAACTGTTTACTAACTACTTTTTTTTTTCCACACACCACACACACCCCCCCCCAGAAAGCAGCCCATGACAGCTGACTAACTCCCAGGTACCTATTTACTGCTAGGTAACAGGGGCACTTAGGGTGAAAGAAACTTTGCCCATTTGTTTCTGCCTCGTGCGGGAATCGAACCCGCGCCACAGAATTACGAATCCTGCGCGCTATCCACCAGGCTACGAGGCCCCTTGTGTGTGTGTGTGTTTGTGTGTATGAAGTTACCGGATGTTTATGTTGCTCTTAAGGGTTTAAGGGTTAACATAATGGATTTCAAGTTATGTAAATGAGGCGAAATCTGTAAAAAAAAAATCTGTAAAAAATAAATCAACAAATCGACAACATAACTGATCATTGTCGATCACTGATCAACGAACAACGTTGTTCTACACGGATTGGCCTATCCGTGACAGCTCTCATATTTATAACCCACCCAAACTCATTCAGAAATGTCTAACCTACGCATGAAACAATTAAGGGATCCGCCCCCCATACGTCACCCGGTTCCGTAAATCACCCATCCTAATTCCAAACCCGTATTTACCCGTTGCAACACATGTAAGCTTCTCATGTAAGATATCATGTAAGATATCTATTGTTCAGGAACAATAGATATCTCATTACTTCTATATACCTTAATCAGAGAAGAAGAATATAATGGGTAAGGGTGTGAGACCTTAACATAATGGGTGAGATTGTGGGACCTTAACATAATGAATGAGGGTGACAGACCTTAACATAATGGGTCGTATCTCAGTCGATTAAGGCAGTGTCTGGGATGCTCCCGGACGCAGGTTCGAATCCTCGTCACGGCCCTTGTGGATTTGTTCATAATAGGTAAGAGTAAGAGACCTTAACATAATGAATGTGTGTGGCAGACCTTAACAAACCACACAGTAAGCATTAAACTCTAAGACCTTACATACTTACAGATGCATTAACACACTAACCAAAGACATTACAACAATTCTCACAATAAACTTATATTCCAGATAATATTTGTCTGTAAAATATTACTTTTATTTTCCTCATCTCTTCCTCCAGGGAACTGCGGCGTTATTATGTCTTATCAAACCATTTTGTATTCCCAGGAAGTGTAAATTAAATATATATTTGTTTTCCTCTGAATATAAGAAGCTCGAGTGATTAAGCGAGTCAAGAGACGACTGAAAGATAACAAGAGGATCTTATGACGTGTTAGCTGATATCTTCATGTTATCTTGCCAGGAAACACTAAAATTATACACCAAAATAAAAAATCGAACACCACTTGTGTGGATCTCATCATTTTAGAGAAAATTCGTATACACAGTGATAACCCAACTGAAATAATTACGTATATATATATAATATATATTATATATATATATATTATATATATATATATATATATATATATATATATATAGATATATATATATATATATATATATATATATATATATATATATATATATATATATATATATATATATATATAGATATATAGATATATAGATATATATATATATATATATATATATATATATATATATATATATATATATATATATATATAGATATATAGATATATAGATATATAGATATATAGATATATATATATATATATATATATATATATATTATATATTATATATATATATATATATATATATATATATATATTATATATATATTGTAATGTGACGGTAAAGCGTTGGTGTTCGGCTGTTTCAAAAGCTGGGGGCACGGCCTCGTCACATAACAAAAAAAAGAGAAGTTTGTCCTTTTGTCTGTGGTAAGGTAATGGGAAGACACACAAACCACAAAGTATAAACAATGAAATTTTAATTACTGTAGAAAACAAGATATGAATAAAGACAATCCCGTAAAATTCAAAACAAGTCAACAGACAAAACAACATGAATAATTACTGGTAGTGACAAATTTACTCTAAGACAATAAAGTGCAAATTATAAAATCAAAGCAGGTGCTGAGAATACTGGCTTCAAGCTGCCACCTCCCTTAGTACACGACAGCCAAATCTTTAGTCTACTATAGAGAGATGTCAACTCCAAGGAGCACAGGGATATTCTGAGGAGACGGCGTGCTGCTGGCCCAGACGTCGACTCATGTAGTGGCGTGAGTGCAGGTGCGGCGACACACCAGCCAATCAGCAACAGGCAGGCGGAGAATGAGTAGTTTGCTGGTTTGACGGCGGGCGGAAGCCGGTGTGTCTGGTTGTGCATGGTACGCTTTGCTTCCTGTGCAAAACGTTTGGCGATACTGGTGGACGTATCTTCAATATAGTATCTTGTACTTGAAAGATGTAAATGTGTAGGGAAGAGCAGGCTCACTCTCTCTTGAAAGAGATTATCATCACAATATATTTATATATACATATATATATATGTAGGAAAATCCGACACCATTTAATCATCATACAGATAATAGCTGTTGTATAAACAAGTTAACCATAGAAAACGTAACTTGTAGTGGAATTACCGTTTAAAGAAAACGGGATATCATCACCACACACTATTATAATTCACCACCTATTATGGTGGGAATTATTCTTAAATACATTAGTCTTTGGACTTTACCATCATAAAACATCTCATATAAATTAACTTAATTATCAATATTAAAGTAGAGTAAATGTGACCCTTCTATCACTTTCTGTCATGTGGACAATGTAAGTCAGGCGTCAGTGAGGAAGGAGGGTAGCCATTGTTGTGTCACATCCGAGACGCGTGGAGCAAATTCGGCTCCTATCATATCTGGACAATGTCGGCCAGGCGTCAATAGTATGGAGTGTTAGACGCAGCCATTGTTGTGACTAGACCAGAGGCTCACACGGGAGCAAATTCGGCTCCTGTTAATTTACTTGGACGTAGTGTTATGGAAACCAGAAGTGTACCATTATCAACACGCTGTCTACAAATCAAGTTAAGTGTTCTTTCCGAAACCCATTATCTATCATTAGTGGCCATTAATGTCATTATATAGGGTGACCCGGTTAGAGCACGACATAGCCTCAAACTAAAGGTAATTAAGCCAGGTCTTCAATGTTCCATGTACAGTATTTTCTCTGATATAGCTTGTCATATATAGGTATCTGGCTTTACAGCTAGCGCCCTTTTAACAGGTCAAAACGAGGAAGCAAGATTTTGTGCACCAGTTACTGGGTGATGGAAGCTACCTCAAAGAGGATAATTTGGTGTCTACACCCTAGTTATACCTGGTGGACTAACCTGCTGTACTATAAGATAAGGAACCTTTTCAATGTATGTAGTTACTGTAGTTTGATTGGCTGCATATATATTAATTTAATAAACCCCCCTAATGTGTAGAGGATCGATTTGTGAGATTGAGATTATTGCAGAAATACAGTCCACTTATCATTATACAAATTGCTATCGAAGTATATAAATTAACGTAAATATAAATTCATATAATTAAATAAATATAAATCTCACAGGTCGGTTCCCACATTATTTGGACCTTCAGAACCGGAATATTTGGTCCTTTGAACCCACATTTGGTCATCTTAGTACCGGATGAACCAGTTAACCAGTGGATTCATTAAATATACAAGTGCAGTGTGATTTAAACAAAGCCAGCAGTCAATGACGGCGGCGTTGACTCGTGCGAGTTCACGAGCCCCGCTCAGTTCAGATCAGCTTCGTCAGCGGTTTCATGCACACCCACAGATGTGGTGGAGTGTTATTCTGTGAAATGACAGCGCTAATATAGAAGCCAGCCAAATTAGAGGCTGTGTCCTCGCAAGATTGTTCACGGATTTTGTGGTGTTAAATTTCGCGAGAGATTATCCACGAATTTTGTGGAGTTTATTTCGCGAGGTCACTAATAATATTTAATACTTCTAGATAATATTAGAAGTTTCATAGAGGCTAATTAAGAGGCTATTATCAATAATTGTGTATATTATTTCTTCAAAATAGAGAATTATTTAATATAAATTGCACTAGTGATCACAGTATATTATTTACTAATTGCCAACCCACAACAGGGTAGGATATTAACACTGACTAGTTGAACTATTATCGTTCATCCTAGTCCCATTATTACCATAGTCAGTTTTACTATATTCAACAACCTAACACCATTAATGAATGGTCCAGACCCTATTTTGGGTGTAATTTTTATCAACTCGAGTTGAGTTGTATATATAATAATTTACTTATGATCATTACCCCTTTGAGTGATTAATTAGTGTCAATACCATCTTAGGGTGATATAGAAGCTAACCTAAAGGTACTTCCAGTGACACTGGTTTATCACTCAAATCATTAGTGTGTATGATTGTATATATAATGTGTATTAATTTTAAGTGCTAACCTCTAGTAGAGGTAGGATTATTGCCTAGTGAGTGCATTTTACCCTAGGCTACCATTAGAGCTTGTTCAGTATTATGAGCAGCCCAAGTACAAGTCCCACAAGGCTTCACCAACGAGCCAGTATGGATAATGCAGGGAGAATGAAAAGAACCCTTGCAGGTCTTAAAGGCCACTTAACAAGACAGATCAAGAAATGTGAAGATTTGTCACAACAATCTCAAGTTGATTATGCTGACCTGGAAAGCTATTATCAAGCAGCTGCAGGTAAATTTGAGCAAATCAAATGCCAAATAGCAACATATGTGGCTGAACTTGCCAACACCAATTTATCAGAAACAGAAATAGACGACATTATGGTTGATCTAGCGAATTATGAAGATCACACTCAGGCCACGTTACAGCCTTATGTCAAATTAATTGCCCAGAACAAGGCAACAGCAACAACAACAACAGTTGCATCTAATACGAGTCAAGCAGAAGCTCGACTCCCTCCAATTAATTTACCCACTTTCTCAGGAAAAGATGAGGAAGATTGGGACGAATTTTGGAACAAATTCGTTGACCTTGTAGACTCAAAACAATCTTTACCAAAGAGTAGTAAATTCTCTTATTTGCAAGGTCAATTATCAGGTGAGGCTAAAACAGTAGTATCCCATCTGAGATTAACTAATGACGGCTATGATCTGGCAGTAAAACTCCTCAAGGATAATTATGCTGATCCAGAAGTAAGAACATCACATTTAGTTCATGAGCTGTTGCATTTACCCCCACCGGAGGCTTCAGCTGATTCACTCCAAGTCTTCAAGCTGGAGGTAGAATCATTGATCAATGCCCTCAGCCTGACAGCAGATACAAACAGGGGCTGAGTGTGTCCTAAAAATAATTGTCCAGGAGAAAATACCTAGGGACATATTGAGACAAATGAGTGCTCATTACAATAAAAGCATCTTATCCATGAATGAAATATCTGAAGGTTTAAAGTCAGTAGTTCATCAATTACGAACACATGACAAATTAAAACCACCAAGTAAACCCTCAGAAACCAATAATAGTAAACCACAGAGTACCAAAGGTACTCCAAATCAATCTAGACAATATAATTCAACACCAAAGTGGAACAGTGGCAGTGTGGGCGTATATGCAGTGGGACCCTCCAAGCCTATAGTTACTGTGTCACCCAAGAACGTGACACCAAAGGGTACTGGAAGCTATGGAACATGTTTGTTCTGCAATGAGAAACATTCAATGTACCACTGCTCTAATTATCCTGATAGTGACGCCCGTGTTGAGCGACTCAAAGATTTGCAACATTGCACGAGGTGCCTCAGGAAACATAACATCAACGACTGTGATACCCAATTACACACCTGTAATAGGTGTAACAAAGGTCAGCACCATGCAGCATTGTGCAGAGACACCAAAACAACGTCTCCAAACCCCAAGGTGGAAGATAGCATTCCCACCACAGTACAGTACTGCAAGGTGCAACAAACAAAGTGTCCAATCGGCAAAGTCTAAAGGTAATACGACTTTGCCTACTGCCCAAATTACCATCCTGAATAAGAGGGCCAAGGTCCATACCCGTGGGTTGTTTGACCAAGGATCCCAGAGAACATTTGTCACTAAAAAGTTGGCAGATGAACTACAATTAAGGCCTGTAGCCCAGACGTCCATTCACATCTCAGGAGTTTGTAACAGATGCAGGACCTCAAGTCTACCAGGTGGTACAACCATCAGTACGTTTAGGCAGGTATGTCTGTCGAGTGCAAGCCATTGTGGTGGACAAAATACCAGTAGACCTACAAGTTCAAGTCTGAGAGCAACAGCCAAATTCCTGAGAAATAGAGGAATAAATTGGCAGATAATATTAAGTCTGATCACCTCACCGACTTACGGTCTCCTTGTAGGGACAGACTATTGCCATCGATTCATCGGTAGCCCTACTAAATATCAGGGTATAACCATGTTAAACTCTGCAGGAGGTAAATTACTCTCAGGCCCAGTATCAAGCCTGAGGAGACCATGCCTGCAGATAAACAATACAGTAGAAATCTAAATTTGTCAGCTGATTATATTTCTCCAGTAGCATTATACTAAGGAGTATTACAGCTGACTATAGTAACAGAGGTTGATGTTAGTATCATGCATTTAAAGCTGAAGATGAGTTCATGAGGCCTCAGTGGCAAATACAGTGAACAGTAGCCTAAGCCAGCTACAAGTCACTGCGACCAATGTCACTGAACCCACTGCAGTCTCAGAACCATACTTTACTTTAATGATGAGCTATTCAATCTTCTGATCAATTGACTAAATTAAACCCCAATA